>NC_061087.1:75545317-75577817 GCF_015104395.2 Macrobrachium nipponense
TTTATCATTATATTAATTCAAAAACAGGGAGGCACAAAAGACCTGAAAAATTATCGCCCAATGAGTTTACTTAGTAATATATAAAATATTTACAAAGAACATATTAGGCCGAATAAAAAGACATCTAGACCTTAATCAACCAAGAGAGCAGGCAGGTTTTAGAAGCGGTTCTTCAACAACTGACCATAGCCATATAATTAACCAGCTAAAGAAAATCAACAAAGTATGATAAACCACTATGTATGGCATTTGTAGACTATGAGAATGCTTTTGATGCTGTATAGCAATCCTAGAACTACATAAAGACAGAATTTTCCGATTGAGAAAGGAGTTAGACTGGGAGACCCCATCTCTCGTAAATATTCATAGCATGCCTAGAAGTTTTTAAAAATTTAGACTGGGAAAATGTAGGAATAAACATCAATGGGAATACGTTAACAACTTATGATTTTTAGATGACATAGTTTTATTCAGTGAATCAGGGGAAGAATTACAAAAGATGATAGATTTGAATAGAGAAAGCAGAAATATAGGACTGAAAATGAATATGGGCAAAACTAAGATAATGTTTAATGAAAATGGAGAGACAACAAAAGGATTATGGACAGATAGTATGTGTTTCCCCAGGACATGAGACCGAAATTAAAAGAAGGATAAGCATGGGATGGAGAGCTTTTGGCAATCAAAATGACATTATGAAAAGTAAAATGCGACTTTCTCTAAAAAGAACAAATTTAAATCAGATGGACCTACCAGTATTAACTTATGCATCAGAAACTTAGAGCATTACTGAAGCCTTAGAACATCAGCGAGTTACAGCTCAGAGAATTATGGAAAGAATAATGATGGGAATAACTAAGAGACAAAAAAAGAGCAACATGGATTCAAGAGCAAACTAAAGTAGAGGATATTCTAACAACAAATAAGAAGGAGAAATGGACGTGGGCAGGACATATACTGAGAATATCAGATAATATATGGACAAAAAGAATAACAGAATGGGTCCCTAGAGATTGAAAACGAAGTAGGGGAAGGAAGAGGAGACGATGGATTGACGAGCTAAGAAAATTTGTGGGTATAGAATGGCATAGAAAGACCATAAACAGACGGGAGTGGAAGGACATGTCTGAGGCCTTTGTCCTGCAGTGGACTAGCAATGGCTGATGATGATGCATTCTACTATAATCCAGCAGTCTACGGAATTAGTTTGATTGACAAACTTCTATAATCCTGATCACTAGTAAATGTGGACGGTTGGTAAGTGATAAGTGTATTTATATGGCATATATATCCATGGAACGGAGGCGTTGGTGCTATGAAGAAGGCGGTGCTTGGCCTTTGATAGAAATGGGTCAGTCCATCGTGTTTTGGTCCTCGTTAACTCCCACCTGTGTCGAGTCTAGTGAACCTATCCGCTGGAAGACTGGCTTGAGAATAGGACTGAGGTCAACGGTATTGAAAGAAGCAATGTTTTGCATGTGAATTCTTTCACCATTCTTTCTAAAAGAGAGTTTGAAAGAAGTGTTACTCTGACATAGAGGCAAAGTGTTAATTAAGTCGGGTATGGGTTCCTATACTTCGTCATTATTTTGAGATCATTCAATTTCTCTTTTTTTCACTAATTGGGTTAGGTTCTTATAATGTTCGCGAAGCAGGAAGGAGAGAGAGGAGAGAGAGAGAGAGAGAGAGAGAGAGAGAGAGAGAGAGAGAGAGAGAGAGAGTGTATAACGGCACTATTTTGCGGGGCTCAGATGGGTTTGTGCCCCGTAAAGATAAAAAACGAGGGAATACGATCATTTTTGCCACTCATTCACTTCCGGAGGAAAAATGTGAATGTCTGCCGAAAAGAATTTCTTTATCCTAGTCGTTACTTTCATTTACAAAGATGTAAATGAAAGTGAATTTCAAACTCTGTTTATCATTAAAATGACAATAAAAGCTTAAATACTTGGACGGCAAAATTGAATTGTAATTATTCAACTAGAGACATGGTCTTCTGTGATCATTTTTAGTTCTCGTTACAGATATTTTCTGAAGCAAGATTAAAATGATATCACGACTGAATCAAATGATTTCAAAAGAATTTAGACAATTAATACCCGGAAGGATTTCAAAGATTACTATCTCGAAAATACTACTGTGGAATATTAAGATGGTAGGGAATTAACCAGTTTCAATTTTGTGGGATCTTGATCATCAAAATCCTCTGATTGTATTTGGAAACTTTTTACAAGAATGTTTATTTCCATATTTGAATTCTGGGACCATTGGAGTTAATCTCTCCTAATCTATTGTCTTTTTTTATTAGTATCTTACTTATGATTCATATAAATTCACGTAGTTAGAGTGTTATTGTCACTGAAAAATCATTGAATAAAGAAGCTGTAACTGTATTACTGGAACAGTCATTTCAGAATACAACTAATAATTCATCTCAAAATTACATACACACAAATTCATTTCAGATGAATGCATAATGTTGTGAAGAAATTGAGATAATGTCTGGGAGAAGTCTTTGACTGAGGAAGGCAAAATATGAGTCATTCAGATGGTGTCCTGTTTTCGTCCTCATTTGTACTTTTTGCGAAATATTCAACCAGATCCAGATGGCACAAATATTGAAAAAAAATATTCTTCGGATCTTATTGTTCAGTATTCCGTTACGGATTTAATTATGCATTTCATGCCTAATCGTGCGAATTAATATATCGAAAGTAATATAAATTTTATAAAGGGTACTAAATTTCAATGTCTTGATATTTCCTTGAATTTATTAATATTAATTTTAACATGAATCAATTCAAGGAAGATATCCTAGCATATCGACATTTAGTACCCTTTATAAGATTTATATTACTTTAGCTATATTAATTCTCACGATTAGGCAAGAAATGCATAGTTAAATCCGTAACGGAATACTGAACAATGAGACCCGAAGAATTTTTATTTTCAATCATTGTGCCACCTGGATTTAGTTGAAGATTTCACAAAAAGTACAAATGAGGACGAAAAGAGGACACCACCTTATAAACTTTTTCGTTCGTAGCAGGAACGTTAACTTCCACAGGCAAAGAAGAATTATGAATATTGAAATCCTCTGCTCTCTACCGTTGGGTATATTAGAATTTACACTGCACACTACATAGCAATTCCATCCGGAAATGCACAACAGCAAAACAAAAATGTTCCTCTTGAATTCTATGTTTCTTGTTTATTTCCATCTGGAACATTTTTGAGTATGGCTTCCCAGTGCAGTACTTCGGATTCAACTATCAGTCGAGTTTCTGTTTTCAGATCCAAAGACAACGTGTTTTGGTATAAGACTGCTTTGCACTGACTTCGAAATATAAGAATTTTCTGGCGAATGTAAGCGAAACTTTCATGCTGACAGAAATATTTGCATTAATTAATTCCGACTTTATTGATTTTTATATTACAAACTACCAATTCCTTAGACAAAATAATGATTCAAACTAGAAGTTTAGTTGTTCCAAAGTATCTACAAAAATTACGCTTTGAATGGTGCGTCTAAAGTTGTTTCTGACTCCATTGTCCTTCTGGTTAGTTGAGTTTCTCTGCTCCAAACATTTTATTGCTTAAAATAGACGGTTATGACTATCTAAGGGGTTTATCTTTATTGCCTTTTTCTTTTACAATCTGAGCAAGTTTAGATGGTCCACAAAAGCAACAGATAGATAGACAAAGAAGTGAGTATATTTTTGTTTGGTGGATCTACAATTATATGATTCTATGGCCTGTGGTATTGAAGATTGTCTCACTGAAAAACTTAACGCTTTGGCAGAACTATTGATGTTAATCAGAGAATATATTAGATTGATATTACTCGTTATGTTCACAATTTAAGAGGCATTGAATTCGTATGTTTTAGTTGAAATATACAGCATATCCATATCATTAGCTACCATAAAGTAATTTAGATAATAATATACATTTAACTTCAAAGTGATTAGCTAGACATCCAATCAACACATTCACCAATGTAAAATATCCACTTTGAATACTTCTACCAAGATCCATAAACAAATCCCTCTTCAATATTTATTTTCACAAGCCCATAAAGATATTCATATTGATCACCTGCATACAAGCATTTTTTCTTTTGAATTCCAAATCTAGTTAAAAAAAAAACTAACAGTAATTATTGAGAGCAAACAAAACTCCATACAGACTACAACGAATTAAAACAGGATTCCATCTCATGATTTTCAAGTCTGGGTCGTCAGCCCAATAATTCCGGGGGTCAGGTAGTCGCACCAAAATTGTGATAACAAAACCTCTAGTTAGTTTCTCTCCATTATAGACAACAAAGTTTATTTGTTTTCCAAGTGTTATACAGTATATCTCCCTAACAACGGCCATTCGCCTCCCTAACTTCAAAGCTGAATATTGCACGCCCTGTTATCTCAGCTGGGGTAGAAATCATGCCAGATTAGGGCAAATTTTAACAATACCCCAAGATATGTCTAGTAATTTGGTTAAAACAAATTCAGTTCATCTTATTTTGGTGTTCTATTGCCGCTTTTAACAACTTTCCAACATCCTTACATTCCATAGTTCATTAGATTTGTTTGAATTTCGAATTCCTTCGCAAAAGCTTATAAATGTGCAGTAATATTTTGACGTTGCATTCAAAAGTAAGATGGACAATTTCGATGAAATTAACGAAGCATGCTCAATATAACAAGACCTGTAACGAAGAAAAAAACTTGATACGCTAACGCAAAACCATGTCAGTTTTGTTTTTTTTGTGCTTTTAATTATTTTTCTATTTGTTTTGTTGCGGGCACAGAAATTAATGGAAAGATGAAGAAGAACAAATATAGTGTTAAAAACTTGTCCCGCCATGTAACCTAAAGCGACATTGAGTCATGGAAGCTCACAAAATGGCAGCAATATCGTCCATTTCATGATGCTTTCTTCATTTGTATTTCTATTGGGGAAATGCTAACGTTAAAAAAACTTAATGAGGGAATAAATATCAGCGTGTTTGGTATCTTTATCTGCTACAAGATGTAGTGAATAACATAACTTCAGACAAAATTTAAATAGAATTTTCTTCGAAAATTGTTTAGAACGTATTACGCGACTTGTGGAAGAATTGGATTGATTCAATCTCATTTATATGAAGATATTTTTTATTTGTTTATTTCTATAGATTTTTTTTTCAACTACCTCACTTTTTCCCTTCAGTTCTTTCTGGGTCTTATATTGTACCTGAGATAATGAATCATATTAGTAAATAAGAAGATAAAGGTAATGGGAGAGTTAAAACAAAGAGTATCGTGAAAATCATCATAACATTCAGCTATAGGGATGAGGATGGAAATCTTTAAGAATATTAGCAATCATTACTTTGTTTAAATTATTATTTACTAATAATATACAGTTGCCTTCAAATTAACTATATCTCGTGAGATTACAGTGAGGAATTATCATAATTATATTTGTATATTTCTGTAGCGAAGGCGTGAGTAAGAAGCTGTGTCTACAAACTTACTGATTCATAAAACAAACACACATAAATCGATGTACAAGACACGAATGAAGGTATGATACATATAGCTTAAATTCTGACATTGTAATGCACGTGATGATAATGCTTCATTTAACATCTCATTAATATGAATGATAATATGTACAAAAGATGCTTGTTGTGAGGAGATTAGCTGGCCAGGTAAAATGGACAGTGTTTGGGTCCACGTGGAACCTTACAGGACTACTCCCTTCAGAGAGGCCTATGGTTGTAGGTCAATGTCTGGGAGGTATGCTGGCTTTAGGCAGTCAATGGAGACCCATGTAGTTCTGTCATCCATTGTCATCCGGTAGGCCTTGTGTATTCTCTGGATGACACAGTATGGTCCCAAGTAGGCTGGGGAGAGGGGATCTCCATGTCAGTCTGCCCATATGAATTAATATTTTGTGTTCTGCAGTTCGTTGGGGACGTACACTTTCCTGTTCATTTTGTAAGTCATTTTGGATTGCATTATTCACACTAATGCTTTTGGGTGGTCAGGAGGGGATGTTGGTTTCATTGGATTTTTTTCTAGATGCCTTTGGGCAAAGTTAATGATTTGCTGTGCAGGGCTTGTGCTGAAGAGGCGTTGAATTCCCCATGTGGTGACTTTTTCAGGCCCAGTAATTCCCAAAATAAGTCCTTTCTCCAACTCACGCCTTCAATCTGGTGGTGAGTGATGCTTTCAATGACTGGTGTAGCCTTTCGATGCTGCCCTTAGCTTCTGGGTTGTAGGCCATCATATGTATTATCTGTGTCCCCAAAATGTCTGCAAGAGAGTTCCATAACATGGACATGAAGTTGGCCTCCATGCTTCCTGACTCATCTGACAAGAGCTTTCACAAAACTCCACCATATTTTGCCATATTGGTAGTGCTTTGGGCCACCCGGTACTTTTGTCGAACAGGTATGGTACCCCTTAGAGGGGCGGGTTGAGGTGCCACTATGTCGATGTGGATGTTGATGAGTCTGCGGTGCGTTGTGTGGAACTCTCCTATTCTGCTCTCTACATGCCTCATCATTTTTTTTGTCTGACACAGAAAGCATTCTCTCACCCAGTTTTTATGTCCTTTTTCATTCCACAACAGATGCACTGTTCTGCTAAAATTCGGGCAGTTGCCCAGTCTGATGGGTGTGACAGGTTGTGGACAAGGTTGAAAGCCTATCTTCTGAGGTCTTTTGGTAGGTAGGGGCAAGGTCGTCTAGTACTTGTTTCATATGTGGTGGTTGTTTCTCTATTGCTTGATTGACAGGTCGCTCCACTTAAAGTTGAGGTGGCCATCAGAGTTGCTGTAGGTCTACATCATATCTTTGCTTCTCTGCTATTTCAGGATGGCTATCCTGAACTAGATAGTGTTGGCGCAATTTCACGAAAGTGCATCTGCCATGGTATTTGCTGAAATCTTTAAATATTTGATGGCGAAGGAGTGTTCAGCTATTGCTGATAAGTGATGCTATTGTCATTTTAACTATGCTGCTTCTGTCTTTGTGAAGGCATGCACCAATGGTTGATGGTCTGTTTGTATGATGTACTACCATCTTTCAAGCATGTGGCAGAAGTGAAGGGTGATTTTGTGAACTGCTAGAAGCTCCCTGTATAATGTGGAATAATTTTGTTCTGCTGACGTTAACTTTTTGTTGAAGAATACAAATGGATGATGACCATCATCTTTGTCATCGCCATGTTACTCATGTCAGTGGTCAGAGTGAGGAACCTACAGGGTAGAAAAAAAATATTAATGTGGCTGCAAAGGTTATTATTTTGATCTTCTGACCAACATAATTTTTTCAGTTTTCCTTTGCAAGCGTTTTTAGATTCGACTTAGATTTTAGCAATATTTAGGATAAATCTATGATAATAATTCAATCTTGTACTGATTTGATTGTCGTTGGTTTTGGGAAGTCGGTAATTGGTTTTACTTTGTCTGGTAGGGGTTTAATGCCATGCTGGCTTACTTGATGTCCCAGGAATTCTACTGTTTTCTTTGCCCATTTACACTTGTCTTCCCTTTTATTTTTTTAGTTTTCCTTGCAAGCATTTGTAGATTCGACTCAGATTTTAGCAATATTTGGGATAAATCTATGATAATAATTAATTAGTCTTGAAAATTATTGTACTGATTTCATTGTTGTTGGTTTTGCGAAGTCAGTAAATGGTTTTACTTTTTCTGGTATGGGTTTAATGCCATGATGGCTTACTTGATGTCCCAGGAATTCCAATGTTTTCTTCCCATTCACACTTGTCTTCCTTTACTATGTGTCCATTTTCTTCAAGTATTTGCAGCACCCTTTTGACGTCCTAAAAATATTACTTTAGGTTGAGGATGTCATTGACGTAAACTACTGGGAAGGGAAGGTTGCCTAGCAGTTTGTCCATAAGTCTTTGAAAGGTTGCCACATCATTCTGAAGGCCGAAACAGCTGTAGGTGAACGTTTAGGTGCCAAAGGGTGTGAGTATTGCAGTCCTTTCTATATCTTCCTTCACTACTGGAACTGGGAAGTATCCCTTCAGCAGGTCTGTTTTGGTGAAGATCTTTGCTCCATTCATTTGCCAGTGCTCTCCACATGGGTGCCATATTCCATTGGGTTTTGGTACTATGTGAAGGGGGATACCAATGGGCTAGGGGCTTTTTGGCATGTTCATGCATGTTCCAATTCCTTGGACAATTGTCTGGTGTAAGCAAATTTCTCTGAGATTAACCATCTGAAGCATGAGTGGACAGGGGGGACATTCCATTTCTACATGGTGCTGGATGTTGTGTTTTTCTGGTTTGGTTAAGCTGTTCTGCAGGTTATCCTTGAAAACCTCTTGTAGTCTTATAAAAGTTAGCATATTCCTGGCGGTGAGATAGCTGCTGCGATTGGGCCTGTTTGTTATCACTGCTGATGGAACAATGTGGTAGTGGGTTGTTTGCACATCTGATAAGGAGATGCTTCAGGAGTTGTTCTCAGAATCAGTTGTTTAGCTGCTATGTCCACTACCAGACTATATGCTTTTAGAAACTCTGCCCCTAAAAGTGATATCATCACGTCGTATGATGAAGATTCAACTGTAGTCTTTCTCGTTGAATCACACATTCAAATTCTACTTCCCGTACATCTTGAGTGGTGCCCTGTTGGCCGTGGATGCATAAATGCTGGTTGGTAGCTGGCACAAATGGTTTGTATCCCCAGGTGTTGATGAAGAATTCTGTGATTGACCTTTCGTCCCTGACAAAGATACACATGAAGCCCTTGCATTCATATCCGGAAGAAAGACAGCCTTTACAAGGCAACTGGTCTGCTCACCACTGACATTTAGTTGATCTATGACCTCTTGCATGCTTTTTTTTCAACAGGCAGCCTTTATTACATTTCTGGGTTTTTTCCATAATCTCCACCGGAAGAATCACATTCCCTCTAATGGTTTGTCTTTCTTCTGTCTTGTTTTCCCCTTGTTGAGGTCATTTTGGGAAGCTCCGCTTGTGGATATGGGTGGCCAGTCCCTCAGGGTCGCTGTTGGATTCCATGTTGGTTGACTGCTGGGACCTTCATGCTGCTGCTGTTATGGATGGTTAGGTAGGCTCTGTTTTCTTGTAGGCTATGCGTACTGCACTGACCAATTTTAGTAATTCTTCTATGGATATGATGGAGGAGTTGGGTATGGCCACTATTGTTTGGCGGGGCAGTTTTGTGAGGAGGACCTCTCTCATAAGGTCTAGGGTTGACTCAGGTTGGCTATGTGCAGCAGGTCAAATTATGAGTGGCCTCAGCTGCGTGTAGACACATGATGGACGCTCACCTCTTATGGCTTTCCCCACATGTTCAGGAATTTCTTGGCTCTTAGGGCGGGTAGCATGCTTAAGGATGACTTCAGCTAATCCTTCAGTGATTTGTAGGAGAAAGGGGTTTGGAGTTCTGCAAGCCATCCTGCAACTTACTCGGAAAATTGTCTGGCAGGAATTCGAGGAAGGGGTCAGCTTTGCTTACTAAGGAGGTAATTTTCTTTGTTTGGAAGATCGTCTCCGCCCTGAAGAACCATTTTCAGGGTTGTGTGGCATGAATGAAGCCAGAAGTATGGGGGCGGTGGCGACTGTGTCGATGGAGAGGCTGACATTGTTGGTGCTGGCTGGACTGGTCATCTCCATCGTCACCAGTGTAGCGAAGGCATTAGCAGGATGCTGCTTCTATAAACTGACTGATTTATTCAGACAACAAACAGACAGGGCAATAGCTCTTGTGAGCAGAAATGTATTGCCTGACACAAACCGAAGAAATCAAAGGTCATAGTAGTCAACTCTGTTTGTTGAAGGATGGAATGATGTGCATAAATCGATGAACAAGACACAAATGAAGTTATGATACATATAGATGAAATACTGACATTATAATTCATGTGCTAATAATGATACATTTAAACATAACATTAATAGGAATGAAAATATATGTACAAAAGATGTGTGACGTCTGCTGTGTTTCTTGTATACGCGTGTTTGGCAACTCTAAGATGATTGTTATGAGGGGATAAGCTAGCCAGGTAAGACCGTACACTTCAAAAGAATTAGACGTGTAAAAGAGAAATAGCAAGAAGTCATATTAGAACATAAAATTAAAACTGGATAGGATATATTAAAAAAGAGACAAACTCGATGAATATGTGATTTTGCTTTTCATGCAGATAAATTATATAACTCGCCATCTGTAAAGAATAAGATTCTGCCTTACCTTCAGAATCATACCCTTTCAATCCTGATATACATGATAAAATAACGTCAGAAAAAAGTGCTGAAACGGGACTGGGAATGAATGAATGAACAAAAAGAGAAGCAAAATGTTGGAGGACTAAATAGTAGATAGATGTAGATATAAGAGAGAGAGGATAGATATATATATATATATATAGATATATTGAGAGTATAGATAAATAGAGATATAAGAGATATATAGTGAATAGATATATAGATAGATAGTAAATATATTAGATCTATAGATAGAATACGAGAGAGAGAGATATATATATAGATATAAGTATAGATAGATAATAGCACTATAGATATAGGAGTTTAATATTATATAAGCTAATATAATTATTTAGAGATAGTATAGATAGAGAGTATATAAGACTAGAGAAATATAGATATTATCTAGATACTAAAATAGATGTAATATATCTATAATATAGATATAGAGAGAGGATATATAGAGAGAGTAGATGTAGAGCGAGCTAATAATAGATAGAATAATTATGATATTAATATGATATAATTTAGAGATAGATAGAGAGATGATGAGAATATGAGATATAGATAAATAGAGAGCGATATAATATATCATGTAGTATAGAGATAGATCGAGAGAGAGATATGAAGATATTAGATATAGAGATGATAGAGATATCGATAGAATAGATAGATAATATAGATATATATAGTATAATAGATATAGATCTAGAGATAGATATATAGAGGATATAGTATAGATGTAGAGATGTATAGATTATATAGTATAAGTATATAATAGATTATAGATGTATAGATATTAGAATAGAGATAAGAGGAGAGATATATAGATAGATATTAGCTATATGTGATAAAGAGATATAGAGAGATATATCGATATGGATAGAGGATAATATAATATAGTATATATATATATCATAGAGGTATATATAAATAGTATATATAGTTAGATTATATAATAGGAAGTATATTCGAGGAGATAGAGATAGATATAATATATAATAATATATAATTATAATAGATATATTATACATTAATCTATAGATATCGATAGGAGGGATGATGATAGAGATATAGATATATATATTATATATATAGTAGATGCGGAGATATATATATATATATCGTATAGATATATGATGATATAGATATAAGATAGAGGAGATATAGAGATGATAGAGAGAGATACATTCGATAGATATATGATATAGATATATCATATATATCTATAGCAGAAATATTATATAGTAAGGAAATGAGAGAAGTATGATATATATATATATTAGATATTATAGATATATCTATATAGATAGATAGCTAGATTAGAGAGAGTATATTATAGATTATATCAAGGATATATATAGATAGTATATATATATATATATATAGATAGATTAGATATATATGATAGAGGTTATAGAAGATGAGATAATATATATATATATATTCGATATATATGAGAATCTAGAGATAGAATAGAGATCGATAGAATATAGATATATTAGATCTATAGATATATATTTATAGATAGAATATATTATATGATATATAGAGCTATATAGATATATAGATAGGATATAATACTAATAAATCTAGATATATAGATCGATAGATAGAGATATATATATAGAGAGAGATATATATATATATATTATACAGATTATAGAGAGAGAATAGACCTATATATAATATATAGAGATAGTAGATATAGAGAGAAATATTTTATATCTATGTAATCTATAGATATAGATATTAATATATTGATCTATAGATAGATATAGATATATAGATACATTATATGAGATATATATATATAGATATATATATATTATAGGAGATATAAAGTATGAGACTATCGGATATATATCTAATTATATAGAGAGTAATATAAGATAGATATAGTAGATGTATCTATAGATATATATAATATATATATGATATATATATTATGGATATAATATATATATATGCTTTATATAAGAATATAGGATAGAGGTTATAGAGAGAGAGATCTATAGAGATACTATATATATATATATAGATATATATGGATATGAGATATTATATAGATATAGATATATATATATCGATATATGTATATATATATAGGGTATGATAGTATATATAGAGATATATATATATATATCTATATATAGATCTATAGATCTTCGATATGTATATATATATAATTATATAATATCGATAGAGAGAAGAGACGTAGTATTAATATAGATATTAGATATTAATCGATATATATATATCTATATATATCTGAGAGATATATATGATATAGATATATATATAGTTTACCTATACTATATTATACTATATATATATATAGATATAAATATAATATTGATTAGTGAAGATAGATATAGATAGATATATATATATATTATATATGATATATATATAATAGCCTATATGATAGATAGATATATAGATATGTAGATATATATGAGAGAATGATATGATAGCTAGATATATAGAGATATACATACTATTAGATAGAGATATTATATATATAGATATAAGATATAGATATAGAGAGATATGATATAGATATATGTTTATATATATGAGATCGGGTTATATATAATAGATCTATATATAATAATATATGAAAGCTAAGATAACTAAGAGATAAAATATAGATGTATATATATATAAATATCTAAATAATATTAATATGTAGATAATATCTAATATTCAGATTATATATATATATTATATAATAAATAAGATTTCCTTTTAATTATAGAATATATGATATATATAGATATTAGTATTATATATATATAAGGAATAAGGATTATAATAATTAATATGAATTAAAAAATTATTAAATTTTTTAAAATTTTATCTTAATTACATATTAGATAAATCTATAAATACATACTGTAATACTATCTATATAGATATATATATATATATAGATATATATATATATATATGAGATATATATATAATATATATAAAATAGATATATATATATATACTATATAGGAGATATATATATATATATAATATATAGATATATGATATAGATATCTATATTACATATATAGATATATATATAATAGTATAGTATATAGATATATATATATATATATATATAGATAGATATCTAGATATATATATATAGCCGAGGATATATATATATAATATAGTATATATATATATATATATAGATATATATATATATATATAGATATATATATTATATCATCTATATATATATATATATATATATATATATATAGATATATATATATATATATATATATATATATATATATATATATAGATATAGAGATATATATATATATATATATATATATATATATATGATATATAGACATCTATATACACATATATTAATATAATATATATATAGATATAGATATAAGAATATAATATAGATATATATGATATATATAATATATAGTTTAAAAAAAAATATAGAATATAGCTTATATAATATATATATAATATAATATATATAATATATCTCTATATAGATATAGTATATATATAGATATATATATATATATCTATATGTTTCTATATAGATATCTATATTATATATATATATATCTATAGTATATATAGATTATAGATAATAGATATTATATATATAATATAGATATATATTATAGATTAGATATATGTCTATATATAATATATATATTATATATATATATAATATATATATCTATAGGATATATATATTATATATATAATCTCATATATTCTATAAGATATATATATAGATGATATATATATATATAATATAATTATATTAATTCTATATATATATATATTATAATACATATATATAGATATATATATATATATATATATATTATATATATAGATATATATATATATATACTATATATATATAATATATATCTATGCTATATATATATATATATATATATATATAGAATATATATATAATATATATATATATATATATATATAATATATAATATATATATATATATATATAATATATAATAATATATATATATAGATACAGATATAATATGATATATATATAGATAGATATATTAGATATTATTATATATTAATATATATATTAATATTTAGATTAATATATACATATATAATTATATATATATATATATATTTATATATTATATATATATATTATATATTATAATAGAACAGATATATATATTATATATATATAAGTATATATTATAGTATATATATATTATGGTAATATAGTATATTATTATATATATATATATATAATAATTAATATATATATATATATTAATAATATTATATATATATATTACATATAGATAGATAATATATATATTTTATTTAATTTAAATTAACAATTAATATATAGTATATATAATATATAATATTATATTATATATATATATATATATATATATATATATATATAATATATATATAATATAATATATATATTATTATAATATATATAATATTATATTAGATATCTATAATAAATCTATATATATTTATATATAGATATAAACTGCTTGTTCTCTCCTTGAAAATGTATTGATCTGACTTCCTATCACTCCTTAAATGGCCTTAACTGCATGGACGAGAGTTGTCACAAAAAATAGTCTGCAGCTGAAGGCTGATATTACTGAAAAGGAGGAATTTACATAAACTCTGGACTAGTTTAAATGAACTATATTTAATCTAAATTAAGTGTAGGTCCAGAAATTATTAGAAGGTGGTTGATTGCAGTTCCACTGGAAACATGTGGCTGGGAAATGACCCAGAAGCAGAGAATTGATTTGTGCAAAGCGGATGTTTTAAATGCAAGCGTCATAACTAGGGGTTCCCAATATTTCACTTACAATTATGCACGGTCTCTGTCTACAAAGAGATTGCATTCTAGCATCAGTACTAAGATGATGGACACATAGGAAAACGGTACACATTACTTGCTTTTAGCATTGCATATTAAAGCTCACTCAAGGGGGCCATATAATGACTGGGAGCTTATACAGAAAGGAATACTACATTGCTTGAGTAACAAGGGGGAATTTTAATATCATTAATAGCATCTCAAGGGGAATTAATCACAGCATTAAACCAAAATTGGGGAGTGAGAAGCTGAACCAAGAAGGGGGGAAAGTTGCCTTGGAAGAATAAAACAAAACACAGACAAGGGGTAACAACGATTCACTGACTGCACTAGAACTTACTCTCACAGTACCTGGAAATCCTTGGTCTTGTTGTCTTCTCATCTGCTGATATTTCTGTGCTCTATGGACAGTATAAAAACACGTGAGGGATCCCCAGAGGAAGAAGGGGAGCAAAAGGGGGGAAGGGAAGCTATGCAGGTGAGAAGCATCTGAGTTATGAGACGCATCTGGGATATCTGAGATTGTTTCCAGAGAGAGCTGCCATGTCCCTGTCCTCTTAAAATCTCAGCCTAGGGAGGCCCCTCCCCATTCAGGACACCTGTGGAGATTAATTCCAAAGCAGCCAACGGGAATAAAGAGGGGGTTTAGAGAGAATGGAGACTTTCAATTCATAGGAACAACTTGAGAATATGTGAAATTGTTTATAAGTGGGGATTACTTTTACTTGGTTCTGACTTAAAATCCTGAACAATATAAATGGCTAATGTTAACTGTATCTGTGTATATAAACCAAAGCATATGTATTTTTCAGTTATGATTCCTTCGGTGTAGGAGGTGAATTCTCAATATTCAAAGATAATTGTGGCTTGTTATTTGTGAGTGTCTATCTTTCTACCTTTCTGTCTATCAGTATGTGTGACTGTGGTTATATGTGTGCTTATGCATGCAGGTATGTATGTTTAGATACAAATACAAGTAGATGAATGTGAATATTCCTATGTTCTGGTCGTGGGGACTGATCCACTGATTGCATAACAGACTGTAGTATTTGTTTATTTGAATCAATAGAAAAATTGCGCTTGAGTCAAATAGTTTCCTGAGATAGTGAAAGGTTTCATTTAGATATAAAGAGAGAATATGATAACCATTTCAAACTACTGTATTAGTTTTATACCATAAATAATATAAGGAAAGCTCGACCGGTTATATTTAACAATTTGTACAATTAAATTGACGCTACGTTGACGAGAGAGAGAGAGAGAGAGAGAGAGAGAGAGAGAGAGAGAGAGAGAGAGAAATTGGTGGGGGGGTGACGGGAGTTGGATTGGGTGCTTCAATATTTTATTGGAGGGACGATTAAGCAAGGCCATAAAAATTAAAATAAAAACAAAAGAGGCCCCGTATAATTAGCTTCCTATCTCTGTGATATCCTAATCATATCTTAAGTAAATTTAAATGACTTTCCCTAATGGCTCTTCAGACTTTGTAGCAACTTACCTAGTTAACAGAATCATCAGAAGTATTAGAAGTACAGAACGGTATCGGACAGACGTCGACCCTGAGGAATATTTCTTTAATTTTGAACGTTATTAGTCTCTGGACAGGTCACGTCCCTTTGTTGACACGACATATAAGGGAGCTTTTGCAACGTTTTTCTTAGGCCGTGGGGGGCAATACCGAGAGAATGAGAGAGACACCAAAATGTCAGCGAACTTACATGCGATTTTATTGAGCAAGTTGGAGGGGAAGTTGAAAGCGAATACGAAAACTGCCAAAGGATATGTTCCAGCCAGGGGCAGATGAGTTTTATGTATCTGGCAGCTTTTGAAAGTTAAGAAAAAGTAAATCGCTGTGATTGATTGAATGTAAATTGTACTTTTAATTGGAGAGGAAAGTAGAGTGATAAGTGAGAGAGAGCGTTTTATCACAAACTGTCCGTTACAGAAAGTTTGGAAAGTAATAAATGGAAGAATATCTATATCATTCCAGGAAAGAAATTATCAATTTAATTTCTTTAATTTTGAACGTTGTTAGTCTCTGGACAGGTCACGTCCCTTTGTTGACACGACATATAAGGGAGCTTTTGCAACGTTTTTCTTAGGCCGTGGGGGGCAATACCGAGAGAATGAGAGAGGCACCACAATGTCAGCGAATTTACATGCGATTTTATCGAGCAAGTTGGAGGGGAAGCTGAAAGCGAATACGAAAACTGCCAAAGGATAAGTTCCAACCAAGGGCAGATGAGTTTTATGTATCTGGCAGCTTTTGAAAGTTAAGAAATAGTAAATCGCTGTTATTGATTAAATGTAAATTGTACTTTTAATTGGAGAGGAAAGATGAGTGATAAGTCCGTTACAGAAAGTTTGGGAAGTAATAAATGGAAGAATATCTATATCATTCCAGGAAAGAAATTATCGATTTCATTTCTGGTATTAGGAATCTTAATAAGATCACTGGTGTTATTTCCATTGATTCAGAATCTATTATGAGTTAGTTCCTTTTCCGTTTTTTTTTTTTTTTTTTTTGTGTGTTTTACAGATTAGAAGTTTTACCAAATTGTGAAAAAGCAAGTGACATATCTAAGAATTAAAATTTTTGTGGCGTATATTAGGCAAAATACTTATTTAGCATTTTTTTCACGAGTACATAGTCATTATTATATAGAGGCTCCTGTTCAAAGCATAAGGAAAGTTAATTTTCAATCGACGTTTGTATTTCCAAAGGCAATAACTTCAGTAAAATGCCAAAAATTTTAGTTACATATAAAATAATATGAGTGTCTTTATGCCAGGTACACAACTTCAGATGAAGGAAGACATAATAAGTAGGATACTTCTCTTAGGAGGCGAACGATTCCAGATAATTCTATCCCCGTTCTGGCACAAGTGAAAAGGTGTATCCTTGTAATATGACTCCAGCATTGATGCAACGTGAGCCAGAAATTCAGTAACAGCATTTGCCTTACATTTGTGAAAGTGCTCTTCAGAGTTAAAACCGTCTTCAAAGAACGGCAATAACCTTCCGTCATTCTTAACAACCACTTTGTAACAAAAAAAGAGAAAAAGTTTAGTGTCAGGTGTGGAACGTAAATGGAAAAAGGTAACATCATGGCCGCAGTCACCTTAAACGAATGTCGAAGAAAAAGTTTTACATTCATTACAAAGGGAGCAAAACTTCTTCTGTACTAAAAAGTCTATTACTTAGTAATTAAGGGACGTCACCTACTACTCAGGTAAAAGCCAGTTTATTAAAAATTCGCTATACAAAACTGATAATTACTTTGCAACATTAATTTCGACTTGTCATAATCGCCTCCTGTGAATGATGATTAATTCTTACGAGTAATGGCTTGCGTGTAAATTAATTATCAGAGAAAAAAATATAAATATGAGTGTGGTAAGGATATCAATAACTTCTTTACTAAACATGCTCTCCTCCTTTGCCTCACTGTGATACATTGCCGTATCCGGCTTATTGTAAGTTTCACTGACGATGTCTTCTATAATCCAGTATTATCAGGGCTGGGGACCGATGTGAGTACAAAAAATCTGATATCAACTGTTTCTGTAAG
This sequence comes from Macrobrachium nipponense, assembly GCF_015104395.2. NCBI lineage: Eukaryota > Metazoa > Arthropoda > Malacostraca > Decapoda > Palaemonidae > Macrobrachium > Macrobrachium nipponense. The sequence continues at coordinate 75,564,029 of NC_061087.1, forward strand.
AATATTAATTTAATCCATTATAGAATTTTTCAATAAGAATAACTAAAGTAGAAGGGAACGCTTTATAAAATGGTTTACTACTCATGAGTCGGATGGCTGCCAAAAAATTAGGAATATTTGCAACTTCTTAAGAACGAAAAATAAAACTTTTTTTATAATTGCATTAGACACTTTTCCTTTAGTCCTTTAGTAATACAACATATATATATACATATATATATATATATATATATATATATATATATATATATATAAATATATATATACACACACACACATATATATATATATATATATATATATATATATATGTGTGTGTGTGTGTGTGTGTGTGTGTGTGTGTGTTTGTGTATTACTTCAAGAAAAGTTGATGATGTTATTTATTTAAAAAAAAAAACAAAAAAAATTTTTTTATGACAAATACTCCCATAAATTTTACGTTATTAACCTCTGGTCAGGCCACGGCCCCTTATTGACACTGCGTATAAGAAAGCTTTTTCAACATTTTCCATAGACCGCAGGGGGCAATACCAAGAGAATGAGGGAGACACCACAATGTGAGCGAATTGACATGCGATTTTATGGAGTAGTGCGCATTGATGGTAAAGGCGAGCGTGGATGAATGCTAGGTATCTGGCAGTATTTGAAAGGAAATGGTAAACGCTGCTGTAAATCAAGTGTAACTTGTACTCTTTGTCTGAGAATCAAGTTAACGAGAGAAGGTGAAATACGAGGCGTATATTCCTATAGCATTTCCCCCAATCCATAAAGTCTGCAATAATGTAATAATTGTCTTCTTCATATATCATGAGTAAATCACTAAAGGGATGGAATTGATCGTTTTAATATTTGTTATTGGGAAACTTGATAAGATCGATAATATCATTTTACTTAAATTCTTATCATCTTCTCACCCAACAATCATGATTTGAACTTTTTTTTTTTACTTGCAACACGCTGCTAGTCTTATATCCTGAGTAAACAGTGAGAAAAAAATCACAAGGTGCACATAATTTGAAATGTAGTGAAAAGTAGCCAAACTTCAGAATTATAATTTTTTTAACGAGTGAATTCTTAGTAATGGTTAGAAGCTGCACAATACCACAAACAAACGGTGTCGGTTCCATTTAGTTTGTTGTCTCGTTTTAAGTGAGAAAATAGATGTTACTGTTGCCTTTTTTTTTTTGCATTCAGTACTAATTTTTCTCAAGTCAATTACTTTTAATTTTTACAAGCATCTTTCATGGTATTTTGAATTTCTCTCGTTTACAGAAACATTTCTCCTCAGGTTTTTCTCATAGCATTTACTCCTTACTGTCAGCAAAGAACCATATCAAGTGGCAAAAAAGGAAGAAGACTGTTAGAATTCAAACATACATTTCAACAGAAATGAAGGCATAATTAGACACTTACCATTGCACCTAAACAGATAATATAGATGAAGAAAGAAAGAGAAGGGGAGAGAAGTAAATACATTAAGTACAATTACTAGGACAATGTTTTTGCAAAGGCTTGACCCTTTCAGAATTTCCAATGTCAAAAATTGCAGTTATGCAGTATAGGCTCAATATGACCACAGATGATGCAATGATAGCTCATTGGGCCAGTGTTTTCTCACGAATACTAGGTTTATCCACCAAGGATTAGTCTCATATGCATCTTTATGCAAAAACCTCTGAATTTCTCACCCAGGGCTCCTTAAATTACTGACTATACTCGGTTATTTTCCTTCTGTCCATCAGCGTGTGGTGTTTGCGTATGGTAACACTGCGTCTCGGGCTTTAGATAGTTACATTCAGCTTACATTCAACAATAATAATATCCTATTTCGAATATTAACGGTGTAATTCGCATACAGTAAATTATTAAAACACTTTTCAGTTGCAAATGTACGCCCAGATATCCTTTTATTTACCTAAAACTTACACATTGTGTAACTATCTAAAGCCCGTGACGCAGTGTTACCATATGCAAACACCACAGGCGGTTGGACAGATGGAAAAAAGCAGAGTATAGGTTCCCTTTTATTTGGTAAGCTCAACGGCTATTGTATGTAGTACATATACAAGTGAAATGAAAAAAAAGAAGATGAAATGAACAGGGACAGCAGACAGTCGAAAAAGTTCTTGATAATAAGACATAATAACTGAACAAATTGAACACTTGTAGTTAAATCTTTCTTTTTACTAATGACTTTAATCAAACGTTGAAAAACACTACTCAGTTCTCCGTATGGAAATAAGAAGTTGAAATGTAATCTCACTCATTTCATCAGGAAGTAATTTCAAAAATTTAAACCAGGATCACTGACAAGAAAATGTATTTAGAACACCGTTGTAGTATGTGAAGTTCAATATGAGTAATGAGAGCAAGCAAACACAAAAAAGGTGTACAAAGAACACACGAAGTAAACGACGAAATACTCATACAAATGAAGAAAATACAGAAAAACTGGCTAACTCAAAACCGTAACAGCAACAACAAACAACTAAAGTCTTAATGAAATTATAGAGACAACTTCCAGAGGAAAGCGCTGAGTTAAGCGCTTAAGTGAAACTCAGTTCGTTTACTGACTGCTCAAACAAGAAAGGATTGACGACGGAAAATACATAACAAGTTGCCCTAAAAAACAAAAATCCAAACTTCAGAATCAACGCTTGTGTATAAAGTTGTTAATAATGCTCTAAAATCTTAGGTGCGTTTGCGTCAGTTTAACAACGGCACTTTTCGAACAAAAATCAGGTTATAGCCTAAAGAAATTTGTATATGAAGAATAAGGATATGCACTTTAAATAACGTCAAATGGCCTGGATGTTACACGCCAAGTGAAATCAAGAATTCGTCCAATCTTCCTAGTCGTTTTTGTAATTAAAATTGAAGCATATCCGTCACTAAATGATCCGCATCCTGATTTTGTTACAGGTGCAAATGTCTTTATTTACACAGCCTCTTTCTCAGGATGTTAGTAAAGTTATGTTTTCGAATTTCTTTACTGAAGGGATGATACAAATTTCTATATTACTAATGTTATGCCTTTGTCCCCACTTATGATTTCTGGAGTTATTTGGCGAATCTTGGTCCTGGCAGGTCGTCCAAAGCAGGCGTTTATCATCACTTGTTTGAGATATTCCATTATCACTTTACTTGAAAATCAAGTGTTTGCAAATATTTGTGGTAAACTTGTCAGTGTCTGCATGCGACGTTTAAATATTCTGTTTCTACATTGTCCATTGTTATCACTTTTTCCTCCCCCGGATGCAAAATGCAGCTTTAGTGGATTTGCTTTCTATCAGATTTCCCGTGAGAAAGATTACTGGACCCATCACCTGTCCTGAATATCCCAGATGATCTCCAAATCAAACAGGAAACGTTATTCCTGTTATGGGGGGGATTTTGTATGGCTCGTGTCCGTATTTTTCTTTTTCTTTATTTATATCGGGGCATTACGGAAATGGGCTATGCTTGAATTTTTATTGAAAATATAATAACGGTTTGATTCTAGTGTGCTTAGATATACAAACAGAAAGGGAGGATCTATAGTGATGAATTTTCTTTTTTTTTTTTTTTTACATTTTGTGTCCAGTTGTCCGATGGATCCACTAAATGTTAGTTTTGCTTCCTTGTTAGGCAGTTTCATGTCATTAAAAGAAAAAGAGATACTCTGGATTTTTTTAATTCCATGATTTTAGTAGATTGCTTGAAACGATTTCCCATTAAGTTTTGTACAGTCTTTAGTCTTCTTTTGCATCTAAGTTCATATCTTTAACAGAGCAAAAATACCAATCAGGATATTTCTCAACTCAAGTCTTCGAAGATCTCAAGCCCCCACCAAAACTGAGCACTCTGTCATACCAAAAGGTCCCTTCTCCTAACAACTAACGTACCTTTACTGGTTACCGATATAGACGAAACTCTGTAAGGTTTCGTACAGGAGGTGAATAAAGCCACTAAGAAAAAAATTCTAGTTAGCTGTGAGTCAAATATAGGACGCAAAAGAACGACAACGGGTGGGCCAATAAGGCTACCTGAATATCAGGATGGAAATTAAGCACAGGTATCCGGCGATCATAAAATTGACCTAAAAGCATACGAGTATGCGAATGAAGGAGAGGTAATATTCCTTTGCGTTTTTTTCTCAATCATATTATTCTGTAAAATTATGTTACATCTAAAATAAACTGCTTTTAGCCCTCGAGTTTCTGTCTCATAAGGACCACATTGCAAGAATCTTTCTAGTATTTCCACCGTGGCAGTGCAACTTGGCAGAGTACGCAGAATTTGACAATAAGGCAAACTTTTAAGGCGGTACATAACGAACATTTAACGTATCTATGGACCAGCAGCTGAGAGATAGTATAGGAAAGACTATTCTATTACATTATAATCTATAACATTTTATTGATATTGCATACATATTAAAAAATATTGTATTACGACAAGGAAAAACTTCGCCTTTTCAATTTCCATGGAATTATAACCGTTTACCTATGTTCATTTAAGATCTCTCTCTCTCTCTCTCTCTCTCTCTCTCTCTCTCTCTCTCTCTCTCTCTCTCTCTCCATGTGTGTTATTTATGCGTTATCGCTCTACCTTTCTAGTTAATTACCATACAAAGATTTTTTCAAAAGCATCCACATTTTTTTTTCATAAGCTATGTATAACGGTAAAAATAAAAACATATGCTGTATAAGTTAAAAGTCTTCAAATTTATTTCTGTTTTGTTTTTTAATGCAATGAGAATTTTTTTTTACCTGAAGTCCAGCAGTAACTAATGTATTAGACTAAACGTATAAGACTTAAATGCATGCAGGACGAGTCATCTTAGGTAGAAGCCATGAAAAATTTAAGAATAATGTCATATTCATGCATATGAATATGACATCTGAAGAAAAATTCACTCAATATAAAAAAAGAATCGAAAGTAATTGAGTTGCTGCTAATGGGGGTTCTGATTCCCTAGTGTACTACAGTTCTTGAAGTTGATGCCAGATTCTCTTATCGAATCCATAAAAATACCTTAAAATATTATAATTGTGCATTAATGCCATTATATTTTCTCACTGTATATACAGAAAACTAAATATAGTTTTTACTTAGCATGAATATTAAGTGTAAATAAGAAATATCCATCAATCATATGATCAAATATGGGTAATTAACAACATCAACCCTTTACATTCTTTAATTTACATTAAAATCGAACAACTGAAAAACAGACTAATCATGAAGAAAGACATGTGTTGTGAGAACCATGAAATTCCTGTTCATAATTTCCTCGAGGAAACTTGGCTAATGTTAATGGATTCTTGGAATTCTAAGAATCTAATTACAACTCTCTGAGAACTCGGTTCCTGTATGTCTTTAATAGGAAAGTATTTGCTGTTATTTCTTTCATGATTAAATTATCTTAAAAGGTTTACATTTTCGAAGAACGAGTCCTAGAATATCGAGTATTCTGTAATGTCCTAATTCCAAATTTATGTGTAACAGCGTGTGAAAATTACAGAAAAAATTTAAGTCTATGATCACTCTAATTCCCTCTATATCTATCGGTCTGTTTATCATATATATATATATATATATATATATATATACTATATATATATATATATATATATATATATATATATATATATTTATATAACAGAATCACGAAAGTTAGGAACGTGATAAATCCATAAATAAAGATAAATGCCACGAAGGAAAAATAAACGAAGGAGTCTGCGAGATCTTTCGGCTTAAAAGCCCTTTACTGGAGCAGATACTGACAAAAATACGAGAAAAGACAATACAAGAAGGTTCGTATAACTGACAGATAGGGATTATAAAAGGATTAGTGCCTAGAATCCGACACACCTGGATATATATTAGATATATTATAGACGATAGCATTTGCTCTTTCAAGCGCGCACATGAGATATCGGCAAAGAGGGGTCCAAGAGGAGAGCCCATCTTTGCCGGTATCTTCATGTGCTCGACTGGAAGAGCAAATGCTTGATTCTTGTCCCCTTAGTTACTATATATATATATATATATATATATATATATATATATATATGGATATATATATATGATATATATATATATATATATATATATATATATATATATATATATATATATATATATATATATATATATATATATATATATATACAAATATTTTGTTGTTGTTGTTGTTGTAGGCAATCGCCACTTTGGCATTGGCTGCATTGATGCACACTTTTTCATGCTTCATTACTTCCGTTCAAAGTTCTGGATAAGTATACAGATTTGTTGTGTGTTTTCCATTTATTGCTAAGATCCGTTTTGCCTTGTGTAGGGCTTTTTCAAGCAAGAATTCATACATAAAGGCGTACTCCTCTCTTTTTAAACTAGCAGGAATGTTATTAAGGGGGAAGGGTTGCCATATTTCTTGGTTATAATTTTGGTTTAGAATTTACAATGAGATGGTTAGTTGTTCACATATTTACAAAATATGTTATTACATGGCAAAACTATGTTACAGCATTGGTTCTACATTCTATTTCTGCATCTTATATTACTAATAAAATTATTGATTTCTTCATGTGTGGTGTTCTGGTGTGGCTCCACTCAGCGTTGTTGACCTTGAACTTGGATTCCTCTTTTCGTTCGAGCAGATGGTAGGAAACTGTCACCTTCAGTTTGCGTATTTAAACTTGGTTTGCTTGTGGCTATAAAAACTGCTTCTGTTATTGTTATGTCCCGATATGAAATGCAGCTGCATTTTATTTCAGTGTTGTTTATCAAGTCTTGTAATTATTGTTTCTTATGTTTGTCTGTGGAGTGTTGGAAGATGGTTCTTGCTTTTCTGTGAGCAAGTAATCTTCGTCTGAGAGCTGTAGATGTTCTGCCAATGTAGTATTCTTTGGAATACACCCGAATGTTTATGTCGGCATAGGGAGCTTGTGACTTGACATTCTTTTTAATAATCTTCTTAATGACGTTGCTGTTGTTGCTATGTTCGTTGTTAAAGTTAGATTGGTAGTATATAGTTATCTTTGGTCCTGTCATCTCGTCGTGTTGGTCTGTGATGTTGTTTTGCTTGTAGTGTCGGTAAAAAACTTGCATATTTCTGTATGTATCATGTTGTCTTCATATCCTTGTTTGTGAGTAGCTGTTGTTTTCTGTCTAGTTCCAGGAGTGTCGTCTTCCACGTGATTCAATCGTTTATAGGCTTCTGGGCATTCACCTCTCCCGTTCTGACAGCGTCCAACGTTAGTAGCCTATGTGTATACCTCTGGGTTATATCTGTTTCTTTCGTAGTTTACTAGTACATCTAGAAATGGAAGTTTTTGGTTTATGCTGTGTCTTGTGGTGAGGTTTATGAATCTGGTATAAAATTCTGGTTACTCTTGATTATTAGGGACAGTGTTCTCTAAATCAGCCATAAGTCAGGAGAAAAAACATGGCTACACAATCAATTTGGCGGTAATAATTTTATTAATGGAATGAAATGGTGCTTCTTTTGTGCACGCTTCAAGGATTATGTCAATAGTGGTGTTTATAGACACATTAGAGAAGAGATTTTGAAGTCCTTGAACGCGATTGATTGCTTAGTGTTCAAGATGTCTAGGAATTCTTTTCCTGATCTTAGGTATTTTGTAGGTGGGGGATGTGATCTGTGATATGATTGGTCTGAGTGATTTATTGCTTACATGTCATTACTCTGCCACAGATATAGCCAGGCTTATTGTCTCCCACGACGTTCACAAAAAAATTAAATAGATATAATATATATATAATATATATATATATATATATATATATAAAGAAATTTATGTGTTTTCGAGGTTGCTATAATGAATAGAGACACTGACGAGAAGTGGTGAAATGTGAAATGTCAAAAATGCTGGACAATGTAACTGTATCAAGTATCTTAATAGGAATGGGAGAGAGAGAGGGGGGGGGTAGAGTGGGAATATATATATTATATATATATAGATTATATATATATATATATATATATATATATATATATATATATATATATGTGTGTGTGTGTGTGTGTGTGTGTGTGTGTGTGTGTGTGTGTGTGTGTGTGTGTATTATAGCTAGATAGATACAAAGATAAATAGAGCCTCCTGATGTCAAAAAAACTATTTGGATTCTAGATTTTCGTGGCTGGTACAGGAACAGCCTAGAATCATAACTTACATTTACAGACTTATCCATGATGTTTGTTTGTATGGTGTTTTTAGGTTGCATGGAACCAGTGGTTATTCAGCAACACGACCAACGGCTTTCGTGACTTCCTAACCACGTCGAGAATGAACTTCTGTCACCAGAAATACACATCTCCTACACCTCAATGGAATACCCGAGAATCGAACTCGCGGCCACCGAGGTGGCAGGCCAAGACCAAACCGACCACGCCACTGAGGCGCTTTTATTATCCATGATGATTCAGTTTCGTTACTGTTGTCGTGGTGAATGGGGAATGTAACATATTACTAGAAATACAGCATCTCTATATTTATATTAATATATTTTTTCACTCTTCTATGAAATCTGTGGTAAAGATTTCGTTCCTGCCTCTACAGCATTTCTTTGCAGAATATAATAGCAATTAAAATTAATTTGATATAAAAATCAATAATAATGCATAGTTATGTATACTTTTATTGTGCAGAAACTAAGAGGAGCTTTGCTGAAAAGAAAAAAAGATTAAACTTTGGCCTTAACAGAACCACAAGAGCTATATTGAAATTAAATTAACAAAGTGTACATAGTCCTTTCACATTTACTATCTAAAATACCCTCTAAAAATAATCTGCATCAATATCCGTCATTTTGCTGCATCTGTATTACGGTTTCAAGTAATGTTTCAAACAACTATCCCTTCATTGGAACGAAATACATTAAAGAAAAGTAAACAAGTCCGGATTAACGAAACCGTCGCATTTCAAGTGACATTAAACCTGAATATCTAAGGAACAGTCTTCAATAAAGTATACAGTTCGGGTAGCATGCTTTTTACAACATCATTGCCAGGATGATGAAATCGTTTGAAATTCCATCATCAAGTTATATTTCGCCAACACAAAGTATATTGCTGATGTATACAACTAAATGCATAGTAGATTAGAAATTCCAAATAAAAAAATCACGGTGATTTCAGTCAAACGACTCACAGAAGTTCGAAATATCAAGAAACCGATAGAAAATATTTTTACGTTTTTCCTGGAACTGTTTTGTGAATCAGATCATTCCTGCTATGCAAATATTGTCTGGAATGCCAAAGTTGTTTGAGGAATTAATATCCTGGATAAGAGTAAATATTACTGAAGCCAAACTAGTTTGCCGTTGGCACCGTGCAACTCACGTCTGTTGCAAGTTTCTATGATAATTGGATTATCTATTACCGCGGCGTATGGTGTAAATAAGTGTTCTTCTAAAACTAGTCGTTATAAATACGATTTTATACGAAATTTTCGTAAGCAAATGATCGTAAATCAATTCCCTACATCCATGCCAATACCTTCTCCCACATGAATTAATTTGACACTTGTCCAAAATACCTGGCAAAGTCGGGGAACAAATACTGGACCGGGAATCGATTTTCAATAAATGTAAGTGTTGGGTTTTACATTTGGCTCCGGTTTAGGTGATACATTGAAATTGCCTTTAATCCTAACAAGCCATCAGGTTTGGACTTGTATCCGTATTTCCACTTATGGCATAAGCTTAATACACGTTTCTGTTGGTGTTTGTTTATACGCCACGCTATAACGGAGGCTCGTATTTTTGGTGTTGGACTCAGCCACAGAGAGAGATAAATCCATCGATGGATGAGGATACAGACGGTCAATGCTACGGGTACAAATGGAAGTCAAGCTTCATTGTGTGCAAGTTGTTGACCTGGACGGAATTGCTGTTGCTGCAGGATTAATCTGGAGAGAGAGAGAGAGAGAGAGAGAGAGAGAGAGAGAGAGAGAGAGAGAGAGAGCTCAGATTCCAAGAAGAGGGACCCAAATGTTGCGCTTGTGGGTTGTTAGACTAAAATTATAGCAATTTACTAATAATGCCAAATATTGATGCATATTGATGTAAAACATCAACGTCAGCAAATAAAAGATTAAAACTTCCTAAGTAACAGCTGGCAATAAATCACAATAGTTTACGAGATAAGAGATCGACATCATTGCCCTCTTTTTCTACTTGATTCTAGGCATTAAACGTAGGAGATCTTCGACATTATTCTCCTACAATAGTTTTAGATAAAAGGCTATACAACAATGTGAATATCAAGGAAAATTCGATAAGACTACTGAAACTCTTTATATATTTATATACCCTTGTTTTTTTCACATGGTCTTAGAACTCTGAATAATGGCGATAAGAAACCTTCTTTGAAAATTAAGAAACATTACAAAGAATATACTATGTACCCATATATATATATATATATATATAGTAGATATATATATATATATAAGTCATATCACATTTCCGTGATTCATATACATATATCGAGCTACAATGTCCTTTAATATCTAATTCGCTCATACCTCGGAATTAATTATATTTTCATATATGCTTAACCGAAGGGGAATTTTTCTCGATAAATAGATTTGCCTGGACCAGGGCGCGAAACCTATGGATCCTTTCAAACCCAGGAACGGGGTTGTAGTAGGAAAAGCTTCACTGAACGTTCCTGGGTTTGAAAGGATCCATAGGTTTCGCGCCCTGGTCCAGGCAAATCTATTATCGAGAAAAAATTCCCCTTCGGTTAAGCATATATGAAAATATATTAATTCCGAGGTAGAGCGAATTAGATATTAAAGGACATTGTAGCTCGATATATAATATATATAATATATATATATATATATATATTTATATATATATATATATATATAAATTTATATATATAATATATATATATATATATATACATATATATATATATATATATATATATATATATATATATATATATACATACATATAATGCATGCGTGTCTGTGTGTGAACGTCTGCATATATGAGAATGTGTAGAAAGCGTTTTCCACGTGTTATCGGGAAGGGAGAGTGTATCTGCGAAAGACAGTGACGAATAAGGGAAATCCATCATGTGTGTTGTCCAGATGGTTGCAAAAGCAATCAAGGTCTTCATATTTAAAACATTGCCATTTGATGTCTCCTGAACTGTGGATTGATTTTGAAGGAGAGAAAGATGTCTTTGGGAAGAGCGTAATGTAACATATCAGTCAAGTAACAAACTTTGCATGAGAGCACAAAGAAATAGCTTGATTTCTTTCTTTTTATGTTTGTTTTAGTTAAATGGAGAGGTCGGTGGGAAGGACAACCCGCTACACCTGTTGAGTCTTAGTTGAAGAAAATAAATGAACAACCGGGAAAAATATGAGAATAATGTTTTTAATTACTTTCATGTAGAGCTTAATTAAGTGGACAACCTATTATGTGGTTTAGAAGCCTAGACTCGACCAAGTGCAATCGAGTTTTCTGTACATCGTATATAAAATCAAGACCACCGAAAATATATCTATCTTTCGGTGGTTTCGGTATAATGCTGTATGAGCCGTGGCCCATGAAACTTTAACCACGTGCATATAGCGGTCTGACCTATATCGTTGCCGGACTCACGATTATGGTTAACTTTAACCTTAAATAATTTAAGAAGTGTCGAGGCTAGAGGGCTGCATTTCGTATGTTTGATGATTAGAGGGTAGAAAACCAACATACTACTTTGCAGCCATCTAGCCACAGTAATTTTTTTAGATCTAAGGGAGGACAGAAAAAGTGCGAACAGAGAGAAAGTGCTGACGGACAGACAGAGCGATCTCAACAGTTTTCATTTACAGGAAACTAACAAGGAAGGATAAGATTAGTGTTTTACAAAAACAGCCAGATTGATTTAACTGTCATACCCTTAAATTGAACACTTTTCTTAATTTTTTATCGAGTCGTGTGTGAAACGCTACAGAAGAACACGCAATCCAAAGAAGGATAATTCAATAAACAAGAGAAATACAGAGGGGAAACTAATTCGTTACAAAATCTTTTTTATAGTTGAGGGCTTTCTCAAGTCAACTTATTTTATTTGCGTTATGCTGACTGGTGTATATATACCTCTCTCTCTCTCTCTCTCTCTCTCTCTCTCTCTCTCTCTCTCTTTCGTGAAGCAACAAAAGAGTAACAACACTTTATGTTGGCATCTTCTGCTCGCAAAACTATTTCTGGCAGTGTGGCGGGATGCACTAAAGCAACCCCCACACCCTTGATCCCCCTTACAAACAATAGTCTCCTCACTACACAACTTTCTATTTACGTTATCTGTACCCAGGCTCTTGGATAAAAGGATATCTAAACTACTCAAATACCTTAACACTATATTTCCTATCTGAAAATACTTAACAAAACCAAAATACATATATGAAATAATCAAGCAAGCCCAATAACAAAATTAAACCCACAACCTAACATAAGCGACTCGACCAAGATTATACGATATGTATTCAGTTGGCCTTATAGGCGGATAGTGCCTCCAGCACTCCACGCTAGTGGCACTTGAGCCACAGTACCGTGACCAACGGTACTTCCACGTCAATCCGTATGATCTGCAGTCATTCTCTCAATCCAAATTCAATCCAGTCGTGAACTTCGGGAATATCAATCCTCTAAGAACGGTTCCACAATAATAATAATAATAATAATAATAATAATAATAATAATAATAATAATAATAATAATAATAATATGCTTTATTTCAGCTCAGGGCCATATACATTGAATATACAAAATACAGACAGTAACATACACAATCTAGATACATAAGGCATGATAAAAAAGAAAAAGAAAATGAATAATCGGCAATTATCCACAAAATAGCAGAGGTAGCATAAAAGCTAGTAATTATAATACTTGTAATAACAGTAATAATATTGGAGAGAAAAAAAAATATGCATTGAGAGTAATAACAGTTTGTGCACAAATTATATAACTTGAATTTCAACTAGAGACCTTAGGTGGTTACAGTAGTCAGGTCCAGAGGGCTAAATACAAAAATTAAATGTAATAAAAAAAATATTTAACTTGATAGTAAACACAGTAATAAAGAAAAATTTAAATATCAGCAGTAAATGTAATAATGACAAAAACTACAGATGACATCTTGCCAATACAGAAATTAAGTCCTTTAGGGGACAAAGGTCTCATTTTCCCATCTTTCCCATAATTTAGATCTTCTTCTTGCTTCACTCCTTAGGATGCTTTGTATGAGCGAGTTGCTGCTGTTTCTCACTCGGGTTACCAGACTGGACATTGTTCGCCTAACAATGATTTTTAAATTGTCCAGGTGGTTTTCTATGAACATCTGTGTGGCGGAGTTGTGCACAACAGTGATGCGTCTCAAGGTCTAGCCATAGTCGTCATCATCAATATCAATACTTATATCCTTATTCATTATCTTCCACAATCAAGGTTCGTTCCGAGTCGTCAACATCAATCGTACTAATCCTTTAAGAACGAGTTCGCTTCCCCGCTCTGCCAACGTGGAATCAGAGGGATTTATTTCAGGCGATTAGAAATTCATTTATCGATATAATGTGATTCGGATCCCACAATAAGGTGTAGGTCCCGTTGCTTAAGTAACTAATTGGTTCCTAGCCAAGTAAGAAATATCTAATCCTTCGAGCCAGCCATAGGAGAGTTGTTAATCAGCTCAGGGGTCTGGTTAAAGTAAGATATAATTAACTTATTTGTGAAGTTTCATGTTTGATACAGAACTTCAGACGAAGACACA
>NC_061087.1:75582817-75590317 GCF_015104395.2 Macrobrachium nipponense
TGAAATCAGGGAAATACTTGGACTTTTGAAGTTGTTGATGGAGTGATGCCCTTTAATTCTTTAATTACATATAAGATTACCTCACACCTGTTCTAATGAACTTAGTCTGATTTTCTGCAATACTGGTAAGATGTTTAAAGGATCACTGTTACCTTTAGAGTATTCAGTCGTATTTTACCTGTGATGAAGGTTCAGGTGTCTAACTGTTGTGAGGTACTCATTTAATTACTGGTAAGTTTAGTAACAAGATACTTGTCACTTCGTCACAATATATATATAGTCGTCCTTCACTGTACCTCATAGTTTTCTCTGAACACTTGTTACGATACAACTCCATTGACAAACTTCTCTAATCCTGATCACTAGTAAATATTGACGGTTGTTGAGTGACAAGTGTATTTATATGTCATATATAGACATGGGAAGGAGACTTTGGTATTATGCAGAAGGCGATGCTTGTCCATTGATAGGAAACGCAGATAGTTTAATGTACCTCGTCATTATTTTGAGAAATATAATTTTATCTTTTGTTACACACTAGTGTAATGTTTGAGAAGAGAAAGAGACGGACAGAGAGGGAGAGAGAGAGAGAGACTATACCGGCACTATTTTGCGAGGCTCAGATGTGTTTGTGCCCCATAAAGGTAAAAAACGGAGGGAATGCGATCAGCTTTTTCACTCATTCGCTCCCCGAGAAAAAATGTGAATAAATCCCATAAAAAAAATACTTTTTTCACCTTATTCCTTAGTTTAATTTACAAAAGGGAAAGAGAAATCCTGCTTATTAATAGAATAGTCATAGCTATGATATAAGATCTAAAATACTGAGAAGCCAGAATTGGATTTGAACTACAAATTTGGCGACTTTGAATTTGGGAGCGTTTTAGTTCTCTTTACAGAATTTTTTTAAGCAAGATCCCAGGGGAGGGGGGTGGGTGGCAGAGCCGTTAGTACACCTCATGCGGTGCACTGTAGAAATTACTTAAAGTTCTATGTAGCGACCTTATAGTTGCTACCCCTTTCATTCCTTTAACTGGACCTCAGCTTATATGCTCTGTTTTCCATCTTTTTTTCCGCCCTCTCCTGACAACAGATTCATATTACGCCTGCAGGGGTTTCCTTCTGTTACATCTTTCAAAGCTATTTACTATCTATTTCTGTTACAATGTTGAATGACTTCAAAGGTCCTAGCGCTTGGCCTTTGGCCTAAATTCTATATTCTATTCTCTTCTAAAGCCAGATGGTAATCACACCAGTTACTAGATTGACTGGTTTCAGTATTAAACAATTGATACTGTAGTGAATAGTATCCTGAAGATTCTCCTGTGGAATACTTAAGATGATAGGAAATTCACCATTTAGAATTTTTGTGTACCTCCCTCATCAAAGGTATTTGTTTACTTTTGGAACTTCTTCCCATAAGTGTTTATTGCTGTGTTTGAATTCTGTGACTAATGCGAGTGTTATTGCCACTAAAGAAGAAGATAATCAATAAACAGTAACTGTACTACAGGAAGAGTCGTTATAAAATACGACAAGCAATACATCTCAAAATTAAATATACTCACATGCATTTAATAGAAATGGATAATGTTTTGATACATTTAGACAATGAATAGAAATAATCTAAAGAAATTTAAAGAAAATATCCAGCAATACCGACATTAACTCCGTTTGAAAAATTCTTTTTTCGTTAGTTATGTTTTGAAGCCATTAGGTAAAGAAATACTAAACACCAAGATCAGTAAAAACTAATAGTTTGTTAAATATATCTTTCTGCCGTCAGGATTTGATTGAGTGCTTCACAAAAAGTACAAATGAGGACGAAAAGAGAACACCACCTGATAGACTCATATTTTGCATTCCTCAGTCCAGGTCTTCTCCCAGACATTTTCGTTCCTCAGCGTGGCAGGAACGTTAACTTTCCACAGGCACAGAAGAATCATGAATATTCAAATCCTCTGCTCTCTACCGTTGGCTGTAATGAAATTTACGCTGCATACTGCATAGAAAATCCATCCACAAACACACAACAGCCAACAAAAATGTTCTCTCGGCTTCTATTTTTCTTCTTTTAATGCTATATGGAATATTTTTGAGTATGGCTTCCCAATGTTGTACTTCGGATTCAACGACAAATCGAGTTTCTATTTGCAGATCCAAAGACAACGGGTTTTGGTATAAGCTGTTTTGCACTGAGATATACAAACGTTAGTTTTTTTTATATATATAAGATTTTTGAAATATAAGAATTTCCTGTCGAATTCAAGCGAAGCTTTCTGCTTTCGAATGCAACTTTCAGTTGTTTTTTTTTTTCTAACATCCATCACTGTTTTCTTTGGAAAGGACACAAATATTGCCAGAAATCTTTCTTTGCATTCATGGATTCAAACTTTATTTTAACAAAGATACCATTAATGGCAAACGACAAATTCCTTACACATGATAATTCAGGATTCAAGCTTAGTTGCTCCTCGGTATTTATAAGTATTACACTTCGACTGTTGTGGCTAAAGTTTTTTTTCTGATTCCAAAACCTTTAGTTGCTTAGAATAAATGGCCATCTCTGTTTTCAGGGTTTATCTGCCTTGGCTTTTTCTTTTATAATAATGTGAACAAGGTTAAGGTGATTCGCATATATAACAGACTTAAAGAAGAGACCATGTTATTGTTAAATGGTTTGATATTGTGAATTATTCTGTAGTTTATGATACTACAGATTACCATACAGAAAAAAATTATCATTATGATAGAATTACGGGGATCATCAGCAGAAAATACCATATAGATCAATATTCACCAAGATTTTCATGATTATGAGGGTATTGAATCTGTATGTGTTAATAAAACTGTATTGCAAATCCACAGCAGTAGCAGTCATGAAACAATTTAGTTAGCGATATATATCTTCAATTTTCACGCAGACATTTCCAATTAGTCATAAAAATTAAATTTATCTCAGAAATTAGTCAAAAAAATTTAATTTCTAATAGAAAACTTTATGAATTAATAATTTCATTACCCAATGTCAAATCCATTTTGAATACTTTTACCGAGATCCCTGAACAATTTCCTCTTTAATATCTGTTGAAAATCCCCTTCAAGATATTCAAATTGACAATTTCCATACAATCATTTTATCTTATAATCTCCGCATACCGTTAACAAATCAGACGGTAATCTATAAGAGCCAACAAAAATCCATATACAAATTTCAACGGTTAAATGTAATATTCCATCATTAGCTTGTTTAGGGGTTTGACCTATAGTCGATTTTTTTAAACCTGACAAACTTGCACTTAACTTGCACTTAGCTGCTTGTCGCTGATTGGATGAATGTCGTGTTGTCCGAATCTCTCTGTTTTGTTTTCACACTGTTTCAGAATTGTGATTATACGGCCATAGATTGAGATAAGAGCCAAATTATGTAATGTTATGTAAATGCCAGTTGTAATAAACTTAAGTATTAAGAACTTACATACCAAATTATTATATAATAGTCAACAGTTATGAAACAACACTCTCCGAAGCTGTAGACTTGAAATATGTTTCAAACGCATGAACTTTAATGTTTAAATTCCTAGCTAGATTTTTAGTGCAATCATGCCATTGCTTGTTTGAAAAAAAAAATATTCATTGTACATTGCTGATATTGTATGACGCCTAAGAACGAAATACTATCGTAGAAATGTAAGCTTGTCAGAAAATTTGGGGTGGAGGAGTTGTGGGAGGAACAGCCTCGGGGTTGACAGAAAGTTGACGTACTCTCAGCGGGAGGTTCAAATGCAGGTTGTGGTGTTCTTGTCTTTATAAAATAATGAAGATGTTTATATATCATAATGTTCATTTTTTGCATTTCAAAACTTTAGTTGCTGTTCCTGTCGCCTTAATGATTTCTTTCATTGTCTTGCTAGGGCCCTGTGAAGTGAAACATTGAAAAACATTCATTATTATATTACGGCACTGACTGGTAAGCCTACTGCCAGCAACATGTATATGCCTGGTGTTTGAAGTGCCTTCATCTCTGCTTTGTTCCATATCGTCTCTTGTGGCCATGGCTGAAATAGGTGAAATCGACGACAGTGAGCCAACTGCTCGATAGCCGATTCTAAGCCGATTGATGATGGTGGTGTGTGCAGCACACAACAACTCGCCCGCTGTTCCTTTCTCAACTCCTCCTCCCCAAATGTTCGGCAAGCTTACATTTTCTACGATAGTATTTTGTTCTTAGGCGTTATACAACCTTCAGCAATGTACAATAAATACGTTTTGCTTTTTTCCAAACCACCAATGGCACCATTGCACTAAAAATCTAGCTAGGAATTTAAACATTAAAGTTCATGCGTTTGAAACATATTTCAAGTCTACAGCTTCGAAGAGTGTTGTTTCATAACTATTAACTGTTATATAATAATTTGGTATGTAAGTACTTAATACTTAAGTTTATTTCAACTGATATTTACATAACATTACATAATTAGGCTCTTATCTCAATCTATGGCTGTATAATCACAATTCTGAAACAGTGTGAAAACAAAACAAAGAGATTCAGACAACACGACATTCATCCAATCAGCGACAAGCAGCTAAGTGCAAGTTAAGTGCAAGTTTGCCAGGTTAATAAAAATCGACTATAGTAGTAAATCTTTGAGTTAACGTTTGTAACGCTTACAAGGACCTGCTGTAACGATGAAATTCACACCACAAGAAAGATTCAAAGATTCCAGAGTTGGGCAACCGCACCAAAATAGTGATGGTGACGTCTCGAGTTGGGGTCTGTCCCTTGTGGACAATGAAGTTTATATCTTTTCCAAGCTTTGTATAGTAAATCAACCTAACAACGGCATTTCTCTTGTCTTGCTTCCAAGTTGAATAATTGCATACCCTATTATCTCAACTGTGAGTTAGAAGTCATCTCGTATTAGATCCAATTTTTTACCATTTAGGTTCGAGGTTTCCAGTAGCTGTCATACCCTGAAGTGAATCGTAAAATATGGTCAAAATAAGTTCAGTACAGCTTAAATGGGTTTCCTAGACCGCGAGCTAGCTTAAGCGTCCCTTTTCGAAACACATCCCAATCTCTTAACATTTCAGAATTTTATTAGATGTTTCTTATTGTGAATGTTGTTGAATGATAACAAATAAAGTTCAATATAGTGACTTTCAGATGACACTCAAAAGTAAGAGAAAAAATTTCGATGACATTAGCGGAATGTAATCAATATATACTAATTGCATATACCAAGAAAAGTGGGGAAATGTGAAATACCTACACAAAAGAATATTAGTTTTATTTTCCATTGTTAATATATCGCATCTATTCCATATGGTTGGTTGCAGACACAGATATTAATGGACGCATGAAGGAAAAACAAATGCAATGTTAAAAACTTGTCCTGCAATTTAACCAAATCGAGCTTGAGTAATGGAAGCTCCCAAATTGACAGCAATATCGTCCATTTCAAAATGCTGTCTCTGTTTTCATTTTTATTTTTGAAATGTTAACGTTAAAAATGTATAAAATGAGGGAATAGATATCAGCGTGTAAGCTAGCTTTATCTGCCACGACTTGCAGGGAATATTATTAGTTTTGGACGAATTGTAAATTAAATTGTCCTTGTGAATTGTTTAGAAAGTGGTATGCCGATTGGTAGAATAATAGAGATGAAACTACCTTCTTTATTTATAGCTTTTTTATTCACTTTTTTCCATTCATTTATATTTCTTTTAACTCATTCACTTTTTCCCCCTCAGTATTTCTTCTAAGGAAATTCTTGCAGTTCATAAGAATACCAAGAGGACGTGAAGAAATCTAATGATTCTCGAGATAAAGGTGGTGGGTCTATAGCTGCGATAAACCTCCCAAAGCACAAACCATCGCGCGAAGCATTACAACATTCAGCTGAAGGGAGGAAGACGGAAATATTTAAGAATATTGACACCCAATACAGCGTTGCGTAAAGGTCAAAGTCGACAGTGGTATACAAGCTAAAGGCCAGATTTGAATCTTGGCGAAGCCACATGTACTCATCAGTTATAAATACCCTTCGAAGTAAGAAGCTAAATATTTATTAAACGTATTTCTGGCTTAGTATATATATATATATATATATATACAATAATATATATAACTAAGATATATTATATATTATATAATTTTTATTATATTAATTATATATTAATATATTTATATTATATATATATATTACGTATCGGGGCCTCGTATAAACCGGAATACAGCTAAACAGAAAATATTACATGGATATGCCAAGGTAACTGGGATTTTTAACTTACCTTTAAAAAAAGGCGGGAGTTTTGGTGATTATTATTTCTAAAAGAAAAACGGTTTCGCCAGGGAAAACTCAGCTAATTACTTTTACATACATTTATTTACAAGAGGCCGTTTTAATGGCCTGGGAGAAAGCAAGTTAAATGCAGCTTTGTCTGTACGAGGGGAACAATTATTATCTCGCAACAATGGGGAGTTAGCTGGCTACAATGAAGATTTTCACGTAAAAAGCTTGGTTTTCCAAAAATTATTTCATATTATCTTGCAGGCTAATGCAGCACTTGTCGGGCGGCAAAGAATGGGCCCAGTGGACTTAGCAAATCTGGAAGAAATCTCAGTATTAGACACAAAATAGAATTAAACGATTTCTTGCCACAAGTTACAGTTAACTCAGTTTTTGCGTCTAACACACTGGGAGGGGGGGAACTCTTGAGTGTTAAATGAAAAATTTCAATGAGTTCATGGGGTTTGTCTGCGGAACGATCAACAAAAAGGCAGGCCATACTGGCCACCCGAGGCAGTGAAAGGGAAACAAAGGAATGTTTCATTTGAGCTATTAGGAGTTTGAATTTGGGAAATGAAATTCAGTTACTTGGATTCGAAAGGAATAAAGAACTTGGCAAATATGAAACTGATTCACCAAGACGTACCTGGAATGCATTATTGGAAGATTGGATCCTTTCTAGGGGAAACTGGCAATCCGCTTTTGTTCTTGAGGTCTGGGCACACCAGTCACGCCGTAAGTGGTTAGGCCTAATGGAAGGCGTGGCTGGGCAGGACGTGTGGTCCTGGGTTACTTGACTGGAGCCGACTGAGGCCGAAAGTTGGCATGGGAGGATGCGTTCATGCGGTGTTGGGGCGGGGTCATCTTATCCCCCCTTTCTGGCGGTCATTCCTGGCAAACAGGAACTATTATCGGCCAGCGAGAAGAATTCACAGGATAAAAAGATCTTAGGAGTAAGGCCTACGAAGTACCTAGCTGACCTACACACTCCCTTTTTGGGATACGTCGCCCTTAAAGGCTGAACAAGATGTTCTTTTATTTCCCCCTATTCCCGCAACTACGGCTGGTTGCCCCTGGGGGCATTGCCTAAGTCTGGCCTGAGTTTGTTGTTTCTTTCCCGCCTTAAATCAGCTGATTTCGCGGGGACAAATGGCTGCTTTTCTAGCCAATCAAAATATTTTAACCAAATGAAATGCTGGGTAGACGA
>NC_061087.1:75595317-75602817 GCF_015104395.2 Macrobrachium nipponense
CTAACCGAACAATTGCAACAGCAACAAAAATCTAACTAAAGTCTTATTAACTCAACAAGTTGTCCTGAAAACACTCAATCATAACCTTTACCATCTATGTGTTTACACATTAAGCTGTTTTTGGAAAAAAGATCAGGATAAAACACGTAAGTAGATTTTATATGGAGAAAATATTTATGCACCTTGGATGACGTCCACTTCCCTGATGTTGCACAGCCAGTAAAATAAAGAACTCGTCCAGTCTTTCAAGGCATTTTAGTTTCGGGAAATGGAAGCTATTGAGATGGCTATTCGTCTGTCCGTCTGCACTTTTCTGTCGGCCCTAAGATCTTAAAAACTACTGAGGCTACAGCTTTGCTTATTGGTATGTTGATCACCCACCCTCCAATCATCAAACCTACCAAATTACAGCCCTCCGGCCTCAGTACTTTCTATTTTCTTTAAAGTTAAATTAAGCTATGGTCTCGGGTCTAGCAACACTGTAGGACATTCCACCACTGGAGGTGGCTGAACGATTCATGGGCCGCGGCTCCTACAGCATTATACGTTGCACAAAAAACATGAAGAAACTTTTGCGCAATTTTCACTTGTTTCCTGTTAAATGATGGAATTTTGGGTATAAAAAGTAGAACTTATTTGTGCAATGACCTCTTTGGTGACGCGTTTGATCTCCATGAAAAATACTAGAATGGTTGCTATGTACTGCTGTTTCTCCCTCAATAAATTGATAAAAATTATGCAGTTGTTATTTTTTTCCTGCAGGGATATGAGAAATGCTTACATTACTATTATGATATGTGTTTGTCCTATTTACTCATTGCTAGAGTTATTCAGGTATTGGTTCTCACTGGTCGTCCAAAGCATGCATGCATCGTCATTTTCTACAAAAACTTCTTTAACACTTTGTTTGAATATTTTTGGCGATTTTATTAGTGTCTGTATATACGTCGTTCGAATATTCTGCCTCAACAGCGTACATTGTTATCGCTTTCGCTTTTCTCGGATGCATAATGCAGCTTTAGTGGATTTGCTTTCTATCAGATTTCCCGTGAGAAAGATTACTGCACCCATCACCTGTCCTGAATATCCCAGATAATCTCCAAATCAAACAGGAAATGTTATTCCTGTTATGGCGGGGATTTTGCGTGGCTCGTGTCCGTATTTTTCCTTTTCTTTATATTAGGGCATTACGGAAATGGGCTATGTTTGAATTTTAATTATAAATATAATAATGTTTCGACTATTGTTTGCTCAGACTTACAAACAGAAAGGGAGGATCTATAGATAAACTTATGTTTTTTTTAAACATTTTCTCCCCAGTTTTCCAATGCATTCACTAATTGCTGGTTCTGCTTCTTTGTGTGAAATTTTCACCTTCACTAGGAAAATATGTAATAATCTGGATTTTATGTTTCCATCATGTTCTGGGTAGTATTTAGTCTTCTTTGGCGGCTAAGTTCACATATTCGGCATAGAAATAAACACTAACTATCATCCTTATGAGCTCAAGCCTTCAGAGATCGCAAACCTCCATTAAGGCTGAACGTTCTACAACAATAAACGGTCTCTTCTAGAAACAGAGGCCTCAGTACTGATTGCCGATATAGACGATAATCTGTAAAGGTTGTTACAGGAGGTAATTAGGCCCGTGAGAAAAATATAGGAGGCAAGAGATTGAAGCGAGTGGACCAACATTGAGTAGCTGGATGGTAGTGAAGCATAAGACTAAAACAAAGGAAAGCACCTGATCAAGCAAATAGTTAATTAAGAATTTGCATTGATCGATACATACCAGGACAAAATTAGTGAAAACTTATGTTGGGTCAGCTTTGTTGTATGAAAATGAAACGCAGGTAGTTTGCAATATGATGGAAAAAGGCTAGAAGTAAGGTATGTTAAAGTACAACAGAGTTTTGGTGTTTCGTCAAAGGATATAGAGAAAAATGACAGCATTTTTGCAGTCAACACCAATATTAGGACGTTTGATAAGATGGGGGGGGGGGGGGAGGGGGGGGGGGGGGGGGGGGATTAGAGAATGATATTCATGGCAGGAAAAATCGAGGGAAGGAGAGGAGACAGAGGCAGATTAAGAAATACACGAATTGAATTAGGAGAGCGACATTAGCACAAATATGCGCCTGAGACTGAATGTTAGAATATTACTTCCCAATCATTTACTTCACATTTATACACATCACGCTTCGAGGAGTAGGAATAGCACAAAAGATCTCATAAAACTATACTCTTCTTTTTATCAGACATTCTTAGTAATTTATTTCTTTGAAACTACTAGTCATTCCATTACAAAATCTCAAGTGTCTGGAAGAAGAATTACGTTTATTGGACGGTATCGGAAATCCACACGCTACTGCGTATAACAATTTCAGGGCCTTCATGACAGAAAAAGTTTTTTTTTTTTTTTTTTTTTTTTTAAACAACACAGTTGAAGCAGGAAAATAAACTTCGATATCTAAATCTAAAAAATCAAGCAGTTTCCTTCTATTATAAAAGTACATATTTCAAATTCAAAGATCTTTTGCATCGGAAAGTGCGATGCCAAAACGTATTATATTGGTTACTTCAATTGGTCAAAATTTATCGCCTGTCCTTTTGATATATAGCTATATTTCGTTTAAGACTCCCCAGTTCTCTCTTTTTCGATAGGTTCTATTTCTGATATTGATTCGTCCAACGTATAAAGCATCCCTACCAGACTATTACATACTGACGTTTGCTATTTTCTGATTTGTTTCTACGGTGATAACCCCTCAGTATATATATATATATATATATATATATATATATATATATATATATATATATATATATATATATATATATATATATATATACTATATACATATATGTGTGTGTGTATTCATATATTTAAGTATATAGATGATGCTGCATTTATGAACTTTATAATTTACTGTTAACGCCCTCAAGTTGCATATAGCCTTTCATATTTTAAATGCTAAATGCGAAGACGAAAATAGTGTCTGTGCGTTTCCGCTCATTCATCTTCTGCCGACAGCCGCTTCCTTCAGGCCATCCCAGCATTCCTCTCCTTCTTCCTTCTTCATTGTTTGTATGAAGTTATGGCTGAAACAGCTGTCAGCAGGAGGTAAACACACGGAGAAGCTTCTTAGCACTATTTGTCTTTTCTTTTTAAAATTTTCCCTTGAAAACAAGAAAACGTTTAGGAATTTCGAAAGGTGTTGTCTTAAAATAAGACACCTACACCAGCATTCAATAAGAATTATCTAAAAGAAATATATATATATATATATAATATATATATAATATATATATATATATATATATATATACTATGTATATATATATATATATATATATATATATATATATATATATATATATGCATTAAACTACAATGTTCTTTAATATCTAATTCGCTCTACCTCGGAATTAATATAGTTTCATATATGATAACCAAAGGGGATTTTTTTAGTCAATAAAGAAATTCGTTGGCTCAAGGGCACGAACCACGGAACCAAGAAATCAGGACGTACAGTGAAACTCTTTTACCCACACGGCTATCACGGGAGGTATAAGTTAACACAACCTCTCACCTACAAATCCCTGTCACACTCAGGTATTCGTTGTTTTGAAGTCAGCATGAACCTACTCTGCCTTGATAACTTTGTGATGTTTTTGCCGCACGTAGCTATTTAATGAGTCTTATCACATCACTGTGATTCAAATATATGTATTATACTGTAAATGTCGTTCTACCTCAGAATTAATATATTTTCATGTATGTTCCGAAGGGGAATTTTTTAATTGCTAAGAAATTCGTCCGCTCATAGGCACGAACCATTAAACCAAGAAATCAGGACACACAGTGAAGCGATTAACCACATGGCTATCACTAGAGTTATAAGTTAACACCGCCTATCACCTACAAATCCCCATCACGCTCAGTATTCGTTGTTTTGGAGTTGGCATCAACCCACCTCGACCTTGATAACTTTGTGATAGCCATGTTGTCAAAATCGCTTCACAGTACGTCCTGATTTCTTGGTTCTGTGGTTTTCACCCATGAGCCGACGAATTTCTTATTAACAAATAAATTTCCACTTAGTGTTAACATATCTGAAAATATATTAATTCCGAGGTAGAGTGAATTAGATATTAAAGGACATTTGTCGATGTGATAAAACTCTTAAAATGGCTACGTGCAACAAAAGCACAACAAAGATATCAAGGTTGAGGTGGGTAGATGCCGACTCCAAAACAACAAATACCTGAGCGTGACCGGGATTTATAGTTGAGAGGCGGATTTAACTTATACCTCTCGTGATAGCCGTGTGGTTAAAAGCCCGTCACTGTACGTCCTAATTTCTTTGTTCCACGGTTCGCACCCATGAGCCAACAAATTTCTTATCAACTAAGAAATCCACCTTCGGTTAACATATATGAAAATATATTAATTCCGAGCTAGAGTGAATTTGATATTAAAGGACATTTGTAGTTTAAGCGTATATACGAATAACGGTGATGTGATAAGACTCATATATATATATATATATATATATATATATATATATTATATATATATATATATATATATGCGTGTGTGTGTCTGTGTGTCTGTGTGAGTGTGTGTCTGCTATTGTTGTATTTATGTAAATCTGTAAATATGTATATGTGATATATATATATATATATATATATATATATATATATATATATATATATATATATATATATGTGTGTGTGTGTGTGTGTGTGTGTGTGTGTGTGTGTGTATGCATGCATGTAGTATATATGTGTGTGTGTTTGTTTGTGCATTAATCCAATTCATAATTACGTTTGCAGAAAAGAACCAGAAGTGGAAAATCAAAAAATTTAGAGATGAGGTAATTACAACTGAATAAATATTTAAAATAAAAATATGAGGTGGGTCAACCAGACCTCCGTCTTCAGATAGAGATCCCTTAGGGTCGTCCTAAGTCAGGATAAATCCGATGTCTCCAGCTTTTATCTCTTCCATTTCATCTCAAAGATTGCAGAAAATTGCTTCATTCTTCTTGCACTATCTTGGAGTTCTCAGTTGACTTTACTTTTATTTTACGATTTCTAACTGGATTCGTTTTTCGTATTATTATTACTATTATTTTTACTTGAGTGGAAGGGCGGACGAGGAAAGTCACCGTCCTCACGAATCTTTGAAATCTTGACGTTTTTACAAAGAAATTTCGTGTAAATAATTTCGTCTTACAAAGAAAACGTTTTTGAAAATAACCATATTATTCTATTTGAATTTCGGATTTCAAAATATGCAAGTTGTGAATAACAAGCAAGAAAATAAAGAAGCAGTGAAAATCGAATAGGTTGTATGGAGACAAACATGTCACTATCCAAACTGGACTTCAGACTATATAGAAATATATGCTAAATTTCAGAACCTTTCATGTGATAGCATGGTTAGTAGGGCGGTACACAACTGCTGAACTTATACCGGGTTCTAAAATCGAATTTAGAGTTTTCAGCTGGAAAAAAGTATCCGAAATATCATCTACTCGCTTGTAATTACAGAGATTTAATGAATCCAGTTAACATATTCCATTTATGTAAGCATACTTATTTACTTATGTAAATAAGTAAAAAGAGCTTCCAATGCAGATTTTGAAAGATATGCACACCGTAGTGTATGAGAGAGAGAGAGAGAGAGAGAGAGAGAGAGAGAGAGAGAGAGAGAGAGAGAGAGAGAGAGAGATGATAAGTTGTCCGCACCTGTATGTAAAGGCCAATTTAATGTCTTAATTGTTCTATACGGTCTACGATCTAAACTTGGTAACCAAACTTCTCTTTTTGATGGAATTCAGGAACTTCCCTGCCGTCGGATCAAGTGTATCCAAATGCCTAACCAATCATCCACCATCTTCAACTTATCTGGAGAATATTTGCTATCTTCCCCGTGTATTATGCCAGCTGAAAGCCAAAGTTGAATTGTACTATCATACGTTTATAGAGCCTCCGCAACTGAGCAGGAGTTTGCAATTAAATACATCTTACGCCAGCAATCAATCGTGGGCACGGAACTTTGAAAGAAGAGCTGGCAGACTGTGAATCGCAAATTAACCGAGAAGGGAAAAGGGGAAAATGAAAGGTTGCTACATGAATGTAAAGTAAAAAAAAAAAAAAAAAAAAAGGAAGTTCATTAAATTTTAAAGGTGTAAGAAGAGAAAGGGATCGTGGACGAGGGACACTCTGTAATAATTATTTGGAAGATACTGAGAAGACTAGTGCAGATATATAGCACAAAATATTCTATGAAAAAATGGAGATGTTAAAGAAGTCTACGGACACCTTTTTAATGTTTAAGTTACAGAAGTATTAAGAGAAAGAACCCCTATAATCACAAGGAGGGGACCTTGCTCGAAACAAAAGTAAGTTTCACTGAAATAGCTTAAGAGGAGAAAGTAATATTGACTGAGATATTGCTGGTATGGCAACAACAACCCTCTCCCCAGACACGGCCTTGTTTCTTTCTTTTTTTTTTTTCTTTTAAGAGAAGACAAGTATGAACATGCAAGAATTCGTCATAATGCTTATGTATTTGAAATGGAAAGCTATTAGAAGCAATTTAGATAGAAAACTTACTTGTGCTCAAATAAAGGTGTTTGTACAATTAAAAAAAAATATATATTACCGATGGGAACATGCTATGAAAATTCATGCTAAATTGGTCTGCCACAAGAAAAAATGACGTAAATTAACAGATTTTCACTTTCCAATTAAGTCTAATTTTTGGGGTATTGAAAACAGTTTCTATACGGATATGCATTTTTTTAAGCTTGTCGTTTTGTAATCATTTAGTACAAAGGCATTTTTTTTACCGGTCAATTTCTACTGCATCACAAGAGATGGTCAAAGCCTGATGAGTTTTCCCCTCCAATTGCAATCTGTACCAGTCAAGGAGATGCCTGGGACTAAAAACCAGACCCATTAGTGATGTTAGTAATTTTCTCGGACACACAAAAGTTTGCAAGGGAATTTGTTTGACCCTAAACCGACGGCCATCGCATTGTAAGAACACTAAGGAAAACAGAATAACTGTACTCTCTCTTTCTCTCGTTCCTAATAATTTCTTAATGAATAATTGTAGATATTTTTCCATTTGGAAAAAAACACGTACACACACCAAAAGGTTAAAACCGTTCTACAGTAAAACCTTCAAATTAATGCCATCCCACACAAAAAATAACTCCTAGGGTAATGGTGTCATGTTCGTCTTTCCTTTCTTTGTTCTCTTTAATTTGTTTTAGTTTAGTTATCGTTTCTTGTTTTATTTATTGTTAGCTGTTAGTCTCAGGAGGCTTAGGAAGACACAGTGCAGATTTCTTACTTCATTAACACACTAGTAAAAATATACATAGAATTACAAGTTAAGTATATGACTATGAATCGAAGTGTGAGCCTTTCTTGAATCCTCTAACCCCAAACTGTGAGGTTCTGGACCCCACGTCGCTT
>NC_061087.1:75605317-75612817 GCF_015104395.2 Macrobrachium nipponense
GTTCTTCCATTTACTCCAGTATTTTTACACGTGACAGCTGTTTCGTCAACCTATACGTATTGACGTTATCAAGCGTACAGATACAAATATGAGCCTACATGCGTTTTGTGATGTCATGAGGACGGAAAGGTAGTACAATTACCAGATACCTAGTTTTAAGTATTTACAAAAGACTATAGTGAAACATAAAATAAGATAAATAAATATGTTAACAACAGAAATTATATAAAAAGTTGAAAGTAAGTTATTATATACACATTATACCTAAATATATATTAATTACATATATGTTGAATTTACTGAAAGTCAGTGTGCGCTCCTGTCCGCGTGTGGGGGTTTTGTTCCACGCGGTTGAAGGGCTGCCTCCTACACGAGGGCAAGGATCGGTCTGCCTCACGTTAGATGTTAAGGCTGGGACGTTGCATGGCGATGCTGACTGCTTCTGATATCAATAAACGCTTGTAGTTGCCTTCCTTGTGTATTATTTTGGTGTTTGTGAGAAGTTCTTGTAATGATGGTTTTTTATTGTGGGTATCCACAAAGTGCTGATGAATGGCTCCTTGGTTTCTGTGAGCCTGCATGCGACGTTTGAGTATAGTGGTTGTGTGTCCGATATAGCACTCAAACGTCGCATGAAGGCTCACAGAAACCAAGGAGCCATTCATCAGCACTTTGTGGATACCCACAATAAAAAACCATCATTACAAGAACTTCTCACAAACACCAAAATAATACACAAAGAAGGCACCTACAATCGTTTATTGATATCAGAAGCAGTCAGCATCGCCATGCAACGTCCCAGCCTTAACATCCAACGTGAGGCAGACCGATCCTTGCCCTCGTGTAGGAGGCAGTCCTTCAACCGCGTGGAACAAAACCCCCACACGCGGACAGGAGCGCACACTGACTTTCAGTAAATTAAACATATATGTAATTAATATATATTTATGTATAATGTGTATATAATAACTTACTTTCAACTTTTTATATAATTTCTGTTGTTAACATATTTATTTATTTGTCTTATTTTATGTTTCACTATAGTCTTTTGTAAATACTTAAAACTAGGTATCTGGCAATTGTACTACCTTTCCGTCCTCAAGACATCACAAAAAGCATGTAGGCTCATATTTGTATCAGTACGCTTGATAACGTCAATACGTATAGGTTGACGAAACAGCTGTCGCGTGTAAAAATACTGGAGTAAATGGAAGAACCCCATTATGTGTCCATTAGTAACCTGAACAATGAAGTAAAGAAAATAATTAGAAAATATGAAGCAATTTCAAAAAAGCTGGTTAACAGTGAAAAAGCCATTCTTTCAATTATATATATATATGTATATATTATATATAATATCATATATATATATATATATATATATTATATATATATATATATATATATATATATATATATATATACAGAAATAAGGACTAATAATTTAATGACATTTGGAAATTCAGCTCGAATGACGTCATGTTTAAAATTCAAGTATCCGCCATTACAATAATAGAATCCCTGCATGTCAGTTTGTAATCCAGTACTGAAGACGCTGCTGAGAGGTGGGGAAACAGGCCGTTTACTCGAAAAAATAAATGGAAAGAATCTAGCATGATTTTTCTTATATCTTAGAAGCTTTTCTTAAGAGAAGGAGTAATGTTATTGACGTACATAGAAACTGTATCAGTGAGAAATATGCCAGAATAGCATATATATATATATATATATATATATATATATATATATATATATATATATATATATATATATATATATATATATATATATATATATATATATATACATATATAATATATATATATATATATATATATATATATATATATATATATATATATATATCTATATATGTATATATATATATATATATATATATATATATATAGTATATATATATATATATAGATATATATATATATATACATATATATATATATATATATATATATATATATATATATATATATATATATATATATATATATATATATATATATATATACATACATATATATATATATATATATATATATATATATATATATATATATACATATATATATATATATATATATATATATATATATATATATATATATATACGTATATATTTAATATAAATTGTATCAGGGAGAAAATATGCCCAAATAGCTATGTATGTATGTATATACACACACACAGATATATACATGTGTGTGCGTGTGTGTGAGATTGTATGCATGTATGTACATATATATATATATATATATATATATATATATATATATTATATATATATATTATATATGTGTGTGTGTGTGTGTGTGTACATATATATGATATATATATATATATATATTATATATATATATATATATATATATATATATATATATATATATATATATATATATATATATATATATATATATATATATATATATATATATATATATATATATATATATATATATATATATATATATATATAAGATATATATATATATATATATATATATATATATATATATATATATATATATATATAGTATATATATATATATATATATATATATATATATATATATATATATATATATATATATATATATATATATACATATATGTCTATGTATGTATGTATATATATATATATATATATATATATATATATATATATATATATATATATATATATATATATATATATATATATATATATATATATATATATATATATATATATATATATACATATATGTCTATGTATGTATGTATATATATATATATATATATATATATATATATATATATATATATATATATGTATGTATGTATATATATATATATATATATATATATATATATATATATATATATATATATATATATATACATATATATATATATATATATATATATATATATATATATATATATATATATATATATATATATGTATGTATATATGCTATTCTTGCATATTTCTCACTGATACAATTTCTATCTACGTTAATAGCATTACTTCTTCTCTTCAGAAAAGCTTCTAAGGAATAAGAAAAATTATGCTAGATCCATTTATTCTTTCTAGTAAACGGCCTGTTTCCCCACCTCTCAGCAGCGTCTTCAGTACTGGATTACAAATTGACATGCAGGGATTCTATTACTGTAATAGCGGATACTTGAATTTTAAACAGGACGTCATTACGAGCTGAATTTCCAAATATCATGAAATTATTAGTTCTTATTTCTTTTTTTAATGCCCTTGCTTTAGTAGTTATTATTTTTTGTGGAATGCCATTATTTTGAAGGTTTAACCTTTGGTTCAGAATGGAATTGACTGATGCTTTCTTGTTTTAACCTTGTTGTTTTTATATTCTGTGGAATGACAAAAACTCTTTTTTTTATAGCTAAATGGAACAATATCTAGAGTTAATCACAAAGAAATTATTTGGAAGGTGGGCTTTGCAGGTAGCAGAAGTGTAGTTCCCCTAGTATTCTGTGTTCCTAGTATTCTTCTTCTTTTTGTGGTTAGACAAAATCATAGGCCAAAGTAAAGATTTATTTATATTTCATTTATTCATATTACATTACACTTTTCAGAATAACCTAGAGAGTGAGCTTTGCAGGGAGCAGAAATATTGTTTCTCCTCGTACGTTGTGCTGTGTTTCGTAAGTGTTTTGTTATAAAGACAGAGTCCAGTATCCAGTTCTACTCGTATTACCTTACTACCTTCCTCCATGCGAATAATATAGTCTCGATGAGTTTAATCACCTTTTTAATTTCGCATGTAGTTAATTTCGTCTTTAAGCTCAGCGATCTTGCCTTTTAGCTTACGTATCTTATTATCTTTCTCTTCTAATTGTCCTCTCAACCTATCATTTTCTCTTATTTTATCCATTTTCATTTCATTAAGTACATGAATATCCATCTGCAGTTCGATAATCTTTTTTCTCAGCTTATTCATATCCTCGTCGACATCACCATCTACAAAATCCTCCAATTTCAAGAAACTTTCTTTCAACTTTTCGTTGATTTGTTTTAGTTGCTCCATCTCATTATTGATCACTCTAATCTCTCTTTCTAGATGGGCAACTTCTTCACTCAAAACCTCTATTTCGATGTCCTTCCTCTTTGTCTCCTCTTCTAATTCTGCATAATTCTCCATTTGCATTTCAAGTTCTGCAATCCTGCCATGAAAACCAATCGTTTCTTCTTCCTTTTCTCGCCTGAAAATCTCCCATTGTTGCAGCTCCTTCTCCATGTCGATTTTCTCATTCGCGAAAGTTTCTATTTGCCTTTCCAAACCATCGAGTTTCCATTGCATAACTTGACATTGTTTTTCAGCCTCTTCTGCGTCATCTATTTTCTTCATGTTCACTTGTTTAAGGTCCTGTATTTCGATATTCAGCTCGTTTATTTGCTCATCCTTTTCTATTATGCGCTTCTCCATCACGTGGACACTAATATTTAGCTCATGTACTTGATCTGCTAGAAGATTCACATTTCTCTCCAACCCCGTAATTTTCCAGTTCTTGTCTGCAATCTCATTTTCAAGAAAAGCAATTATGCTCTTTTTTTCATTCTTTTCCAATTTCAGTATTTCTATCTCTTCTTTTAGATCAGTGATCAAGAGTTCCATGTCATCTCTTTGTATTCTAGTTTCCTGCAGGTTAACAATAATGCTCTCTTTTTCATCAATGAGAATTTCTATTTCCCTTTGGAAATTAGTGATCTTCCACTCCATCTCTACTCTCACATTTTCCAACCTCTCTACTTCATTTGCTCTTTCTAAACACTCTCCTTCAATTCTCTCTATTTGCACTGTTAACTCGCTAATTTCTTCCTCCTTTTCGATTTTAAGTTTTTCCATCACCTGAAGATCTATTTCTAATTCATGGACTTTCTCTGCTAGAATATTCAAATTTCTATCTAGTCCAGTGATTTTCCAATTCTTCTCTGAAACCTCTTTCTGAAGATATTCATTTAGGTTCACATTTTCCTCATTTTTAAATTTAAGTATTTCTATTTCATCTCTTAGATCGCTGATCTGTAATTCCAACTCACTTCTGTCTCTCCTCATGTCTTCCAAAGCCTCCTGATTCCTCTCTTTCTCACTTATGATCATTTCAATTTCTCTTCTCAAACCCGTAATCTCCCATTCCTTTTCGGTAACCTCTTTCTTAAACGTTTCCAGTTCGATGTTTATTTCCGCATATTCTACCTTGAGTCTTTGGATCTCTCCATATAAACCATTTATTTCCAGTTCATTCCCTTCCCTAAGCCTTTCCATCTCCTGCAGGGTCAAGTCCATGGTCTCCTTTTCGTCTAGAAGTATTGCGATTTGTCTTTCCCGATCTTCTACCTGCCATCCCAGTTCTGAAACGTCCCGTTTCAACCTTCCCATTTCTACTGCCTTTTCCTGATTTTCTCCTTTCAGTCTCTTGACCTCTTCATTCGCATCAAAGATTTGGCCCTCCCTCTCTTCCTTGAAGATCTCCATCTCTTGTAAATAATCATGAATCCTCTCCTTTTCGCTAGTCATAATTTCGATTTGTTTTTCCAGCCCAGAAATTTTCCTTTTCAGCTTTGATTTCTCTTTTTCAAGCTTTTCAATATCATACTTCTTTTCCATATTCTCTTCTCTGAGTCTCATTATGTCTTCATTTAAACCACTTATTTGCATTTCCATACCATTTCGAAGTTTTATCATCTCTTGTAATTTTCCAGCAATATTTTCCTTTTCTATATTAGATTTTTCTATCTCTCTTTCCAGACCAACGATCTGCCATTCCAGTTCGTAATTCTCTTTTCCAAGCCTGTCAATATCATGATTCTTTTCCTTAATCTTTTTTCTGAGCCTTTCTACTTCTTCATTTGCATCATCTATTTGGAATTCGTTCTCATGTCGGAGACTTTCCATCTGTTGTAATTTTTCAACAAGCTTATCCTTTTCTTTGTTAATCATTTCTATCTCTCTTTCAAAACCAGCTATCTTCCATTCCATCTCGGAATTCTGTACGATCATTATTTCTATCTCTCGTTTCAACCCAGAGTTTATCCATTTCATCTCTGACATTTTGTTCTCCAATCTTTCAATATCGCGGTTTTTTTCTAGACTTTCTTCTTTGATTCTTTTTATTTCTTCATTTGCTTCCCTTATCTGAAATTTCTTTTCATTCAAATCTTCTTTCATCCACTGCATTTCTTCTTCGAGGTTTTCCATTTCGTTTTCCAAAACAGTAATCTCCAGTTCCTTCTCTGATATTTGGCTCTCAAGATTCTGAATAATGTTATCTCTTTCCATGTTATCTCTTTTGCATTTTTCTACAGTGTCACTCAGGTCCTTTACTTGG
Organism: Macrobrachium nipponense; assembly: GCF_015104395.2. NCBI lineage: Eukaryota > Metazoa > Arthropoda > Malacostraca > Decapoda > Palaemonidae > Macrobrachium > Macrobrachium nipponense. The sequence continues at coordinate 75,611,678 of NC_061087.1, forward strand.
CCTTCTAATTTATTTTTGGCATTCGTTATTTCCTTTAAAACTTCCTTTAATCTCGCATTTTCATTGGCCCTCAGTTCTATCTTAGATTCTAAATCCCTAATATATCTCTCCAGCTTCTCATTTTCATTTCTTTCGACATTCGTTAGTTTTTCTACGTATTCTCCTTTAAGCCTCGTTATCTGGTTCTGTTTTTCTTTCATTTTCCGTTCCATTCTATTCAGATGTTCCTCCATTTCCTGATTTTCAGCTTTGAGAGAATTAATTCTCTTTTCCATATCAGTGATTTCCCTTTCCTTTTCGAAATTGTCTTTTTGTAGTTCTTGAGCTCCATTCTCCTTTTTCAATTTTTCCCACTCAAGTCGTTCTATCTTCTCCATTAATTCCTCTATTCGCCCATTCATTTCCTGTCTCCCTTTCTCATTCACTGAATTTTCGATTTGCCTTTGCAGATCCTCAATCAACCGTTCCTTTTTGGCTTTGTCCTTCTTCAGCCTTTCGATATCCTTTCTCAGCCTCTCCAGCTCCTCGTTATTATCATTGACTTGGCTCTCCTGAAAATGTTCCATTTCTCTTATAGCCCTAACAAGGCCCTGTATTTTTCTCTCTAAATAATTGATCTTCTTTTCCTTGTTTGTTCCCTCTTGTACTAATATTGCGATATCATCCTCTTTTTCTTTATTTTCTCTTTTAATTCTCTCTATTTTTGATTTTAATTTATGTATCTGGCCATCTTGCTCAGCTTTCCGTCTCTCCAGCTCTCTCAAAGCCCTATCTTTCATGATCCTTTCCCGTTCTGCCTGCTGCCATACGGTCCGCCATTCCACCTCTGATTTTTCTTCCTTCAGTCTCTGCAAGAGGTTGTCCTTCGCTTTATTGTCTTCTTTCAATCGCGATATCTCGTGCAGTAGATTGCTAATTTCGTCTTCCCTACTACAGTGGTCCCGGTGTTGCGTTATGTTTTGCAATTTTTCTTTTAACATCTCGTTCTCTGCTTCCAGCTCGTTTACCCTTTCGTACATAACTACGTCTTTCCCTTTCCTCTTAAGATTTTCATTTTCATGCTGTGTGGCCGCGAGCTTCTCACAGACTTTCTTAAGTTTTTTGTTAAGCGTTTTTATTTCCTTTTCCAGATTGAGCCGT
>NC_061087.1:75617817-75622817 GCF_015104395.2 Macrobrachium nipponense
GAAAATCTGTTTCAATATAAATCGAAGGGCGAGGACGATCCAAAATATCTAATTTAAAAATCTTTATTGTGCTGCAGTCGTAATCTTTAAACAACGTTTCCAACAATTCTGCGTTTATTTTCAAATCCTGAAAAAATATTAAATGCCAAAATGTTATTAATGAGCATATATATAAGGTGTTTATAATGCAAATCGAATGTTATAAAAACACTAATATTAAAACTTCAGAGGGTAGCTGGACGTATCCACATTAAGAGCAGGTTTTAACGTTCGTATATACAAAGATTCTGCTAATCTAACATCACTCTCAACTATGCCTCTAAATATGATATTAAAATCGTTAGCATTTACATTAATATTGCATTCTATTCAGGGGTTAGAGATGTGTATTTCTGGTGATAGAAGTTCACTCTTGACGTGGTTCGTAAGTCACGTAAAGCCGTTGGTCCCTTTGCTGAATAACCACTGGTTCCATGCAACGTAAAAACACCATACAAACAGACAAACATTTTAACTTCTATATACGCTGTAGTTTTTGTCTGTGTCCTAAATATTCTATCACTCTTGATATTGAGACTCTTCCTTCTCATTTTTTTTTCATCCCCTATATTCAGCGCTGTATAACGCATTTCTTTCCTCCCTCGAACACTCCTAAATAAATTTCCCTTATTTACCAACCTATATTCTTCCAGCCTCTTCATAAGACTAAACAATCTCGATACACAGATCCACCTCTTCACTAAACTCAGCCAGTTTTCCCCGTATCCCGCATTCCTCACCCCCGCGGTGTAGATCAGTGGTTCCCAAACTTGGGGAAATTTCCCCCTGGGGGATAATTTGAACCTACCAGGGGGGAAATAATTACAATACCTACTAACTAAAAAAATCTCAGATCGTTTTTTCTAAAGTAGAAGAGAAAACAAAAGTCCTTTCATTTGTTACTAACCGCTCTCTATCCACTTTACTCTGTAACTATTTGTTTATCAGTATATTTGTACGTTTATGAAAATAAATTAGTAAATTGTCACAGTGTGTTTTAACTACTCTTTCCCTCATACACATGAAGGGGGAAATCTGGATGGTTGAACTGGGTGCAGGGGGAAATGACAGAAAAAAAAATGTTTGGGAACCACTGCTCTAGATAGTTCTGTCTGGTCTGTGCTCACCTTTTCATCCGTTCTCCCCTCACGAGGGCCTTACAAAACCACTGCATCCCACCTACTTAGCCTTTTTTTCTGTTAAAAAAACCTATTAAGATGGTTTTGCCTGTCTGTGCGCACCTCTTCTGTCCGCCCTCAGATCTTAAACTATTGAAGCTAGAGGCCAACAAATTGGTAAGTGGATCATCCACCCTCCAGTCACCAAATAGATAAAATTGCAGCGCCCTATTCTCAGTATTTTCTTTTTCTTTTATTTAAGGTTAAGGTTAGCCATAATCATACTGTTGGCACTGTTATAGGCACCAACAACCCAGGCCATCACCAGACCGTTGTTGAGTTTCATGGGCCACGGCTAAGAGTTTCATGGGGGCGTGGATTAGGCCGCCGCCGGATTGTGGCTGTTTCATAGACCGTAGCTAAGAGTTTAATGGGCCGTAGTAGAAAGATTCAAACAGCATTATACGCTGCACAGAAAACTCGACTGCGCTGTTGAGACATCGGCGCATTTTTCACTGGTTTTCGTTTAATTTGCTTTTATCATTTATACAATGGAAAGTTTGTTAACCATTCCTTTCATACTCTCCGACACCAGCCTCTGAAAATACTTCCCTTTGGGTTGTCTACATGTCTAGAACAAATAGCTAGAAACGAGGGAATTTCTGTGCGTACAGGTTGTGGGCTTGTGGCGTCCTACTAAGAAAAATCATATTTGATTTGCAACGGTGTACGCATTCGAACTTGCAAGTAGCTGGAATAAGTTGGCCATTACGAATTCTAGACACAAGTTGAACTATTAAACAATAACGCCTAAATTCTAAACTTCTGCCTTCTGGCGACAGGTCGTTTCAAGTTACTGTCCATCGGGTTATTCTTCCATTTAACTTAGTCTTGGATACTGGGAATTTTCTATTTTGGCAAAGATTTATCGATACTCATTTAAAAAAAAAATTATATTTTCTCTTGAACTTCTGGGCTTCTTTATCTCACGATCCATCATTCTTTTATTCGTTTTCCTAAAGTCTCAGGAGAATATCATAGAGGCAACGTTGATATATGCTGCTTGGGGTGTTGAATGAATATTCAGAGTTCGGAATCTATTATTTTGAAAGCAACAGAATGTAGAAAAAAGCTCCCAGGGTTGAATGAAAAATGCGCATTCATTAACAATAACAATATTTAATTCAAACTCTTAGATTTTGTAATGTTCCATTTTCAACGAAGATTAAAAATAATATTGTTTCTACAATATCTGAGACCAGAAACGCTGATGTGGAATAATCAAGTAAACAATACTGCGCAGAAAGCAATACAAAATTTACGTGATAAAGGTTTTTACTTGTTCCAGAAGCTGCCAATCTTTCAACAAGAAGCTAAAATAAATTTGATTCACATATGATTCAAACCCAAATATATAAAACACCGATTTCACCAGATATCGGAGCCGTTGGTAGCTATAATGCCAAGAAACAGGAACCCATTAAGCAAGAATGAAGCCAAGGACATCAAAACCCTCTTAACGATCAGCAATATCCTTTTATCGCCCTTTACAGCCACTTAGTCTACAAACGAAGTCTATTTCAGCCAAAGGAATACGAGATGCGAACAATCCAATATGGCGACAAAATAGCTTTCATCAAGTCAGTTATTGAGGAAATAGCAAACTTTGATATTTACCCATTTGCAATTAGGGCAAATAGGTCTATTATTCCTGGGAAGGATTCCAGATAATTAAATGCTTTTATCTTAAACAAGGCTCTAACAGAGATTTGCCACTTTTACATTTGATACATTTTTTGTAGATTAATGATCACTAATTTTTCAATAGGATAAATTTGCGCTTTATAAGCAAGTAGAAAAAATATATTTGGAAGAATGCTGAAAGAGATTAATGAAAGGCAATAACATGACACTTGGCCTACATGTGAATATTTATCATTTCATTCACTGAGCGAAGCAAAAATGTGACAATTAACAATGCGACAATATTTCCTAAGTTGCCAAAAGTGAGCCACCTTAAAAAAGGCTATATATATATATATATATATATATATATATATATATATATATATATATATATATATATATATATATATGTGTGTGTGTGTGTGTGTGTGTGTGTGTGTGTGTGTGTGTGTGTGTGTGTAATATATATTGAAACTTTCTGGTAATTTTCACCTCATAAATGTTATAGCTAAATACTCGTAAACCTCTTAACTTGAAAAGGTCAACTTTCATGTTATTATGCATGCTCGATCTGTCGTGCCCTACGATGAAAAACGCCACTCCTTAATTTGCTAATAAAGGAATGAATTTTCTATGAATTCAGAGAAAGTCAACAATAATCCTGTAGACCTGGTATCTAATCATATTCATAATGCCTTTCACTAGCCTTATATCTTTTTCAGTGTTCTTCCAAATACAATATATATATATATATATATATATATATATACTATATATATATATATATATACATATATTGTATTTGAAAGAACACTGAAAAAAATAAAAGATTAGCGAAAGGCATTATGCATTATGTATATATATATATATATATATATATATATATATATATATATATATATATATATATATATATATATATATATATATAAAAGTGAGAATGAGCTCCTGTGTCCACTGAAACAGCCATTTTCCATTCTACTTCATTCCAGAAGAATGAAATTGTAGATCTTATAGTAATTTTTAAAAAATTGAAAATTACAGGCACATTTCATGTACCTCGGAGAGAACTGTTCTGTATATTGCCTTCTCCCTCATATTATTTCTAATCTTGCCGTTTCATATTGCTGCATAAACAGTCATTAAAACTTCCATTCTCATTAAGAACAATTGCCGTATATCCTTCTCTTTCTAAATGACCTCAGTTTTCGTGATTTCAGGCAATGAGAAAAATACCTTCATTAGAACACAAGGTCAGTGTATGACTTTTCGTGTGCTTTACTGTAATTCCCAACAAAGTCATGCCTACCTAATTTGCATAAATATAGACTTCCTACCACTCCAACGTAATGACCGGGTATGCACGAAAGAAACAAAATCTTTTTGTCGTAAACATCGTAAACATTGACAGTAGAATGAGAGCTTGTACATATGTTGTATTCTATTAAGCAGATTTTGTTTATCTTCTAATGCTTTCCTGATGAAAAATCGAATTTTGTTAAATGCCTGTCGTTATTCCAATCTAATCCTTCTCTTCAATCTCCAACCAGTTTTTTATCATTATTATAAAAACCAAAAGAGGAACTGACAGCAAAGTTGAATTATTTCATCCGTGATTTACTGCTAAGTCCCCTGACAAAACTTCCTCAACTTTAACTTTACAACTTTACGATTATGAATAGTTTCAGTGAGTTTTGTATATTTTACACGAATACTATAATAACGTTAGAGCCTCCATGATATTGGTGTCGTCCACTCTCAGATTCGTTTGTATTAGGGGAAAAGCTATATCAAATGCACGATTGCTTACTGCGATTCAAGCACACAGGACAGAGTTCCCTCCGGGAGTGGGTGTATTTTGTACTAGTTTGCAAGTCCTATGTGAGCTTCATGTATATGCTATTAACTTTAAAGGATCGGTGTGAAGACTATTTGAAAGGCCAATGCCTCCACAACACATTTACGCGTGGAAGTTAGCGCTGAGATATTTCTAAGGTAGTTTCTTTATTCTAATATAATATACAACTGACCTGTTTGCTACATTTTAGTGTCGATTGCATGGCCAATACTTTCAAAATTAGAAGCTTGAACTTGATCAAGGCTGTAGTAATGATAATCATAATAATACTACTAAAGCAACAGTTGCTATCACCTTCA
>NC_061087.1:75625317-75655114 GCF_015104395.2 Macrobrachium nipponense
CTGATAAAAAGCCATTATTCATTTCCTCCTCCTCGAATAACTTTACTCACTGCTACGTAATAAAAGAGAGCAATGGAAGAATAGCTCTCGTTTTAAAGGAAAATGGTACATAGAAACACGTATACACAGTAATTATATAATATATATATATATATATATACTATATATATATATATATATATATATATATTATATATATATATATATGTATATCTATATATATATACAAAATATATATATATATATATGGGAAGCTTCTAAGAAATAGAGAAAAATGATTCGAGATTCTTTCCATTTACTTTTTCTTATTCTAGTCGTCGGACCATTTCTCCACCTTTCTCGGCAACGTCATCAGGACTGGATTATAAATCGATATACGAAGATTTTATTAGTGCATGCAAACATTAGGGTTGTTGAATTTCTATTGGTCGGTGAGTCTCGCTGGCTGTCTGGTAGGCAGTGTGGGCGTTCCAGGTCCTCCGTAGGATGCGTCCTATTCCGCAGCTTGCAGCCGAGGCCGTGGGCGAGGATGTAATTCCTGTCTCGGGCCGATTATTCTTAATTAGCTTTATTGTTGGTAGTCGTGTCCAGGGGTGTTCTTTCACTCGTGCCTCCCTTTGTGATTTCCTTGAAGAAGGGAGGATGAAGTCCGTGTTCCTCTGTGCTTTCTAATAGTTCTGCTATTGTTGACTTTCGGTCGTGGTCGTCTACGTAGTGTCGAAATATGCCCTTGGTTACAGTGAGCTTGCAATTGCCTATGTAGAGTGGTAGTGGTGCAACATATGTAGTAAATGCTGAGAGCTTGACATGTCCTTTCAGTATTTTTTTTATTTATACACTGCATTGGTCAACTCCCCTGGACATGACTACCGAAAACTAAGCAAATCAAGACTATCGGACAGAGATTGGAATCATGCCTTTGCCCACGCCCTTGGCTGTAAGCCACAGCATAAGACGCGTCCTACAGAGCATCTGGATTGCACACACTGCTCTCCAGAGAGCCAGCAAGGAAATGAGACAAGCCAACCAATAGAAATTCAGCACCCAATGACGTCATGTCTTTAAACATCCAAATGTGGCAATAAAAACCTTGTATATCAATTTATAATCCAGTCCTGATGACACCACCAGAGAGGTGGAAAAACGGTCTGTCGCCTAGCAAAATAAAAAGTGGATGGAAAGACTCTCGGACAATTTTTCCTTACTCATAAGAAGCTTGCCAGAAGAGAAAAATAAATAAACTAATTCAAATTCTCGATAAAAAGTTAGCATCTGGGAACAAAGCCATTGACTCCAATAGAAACATGTGTGTGTGTCTGTGTGTGTCTATGTGTATAGATATATATTTCGAAAGGGAAATATATGGAATGCACGATACTAGTAAAATTCGTTAACATCCATTACTATGCCTCACTTGGGGCTAAATGGCAGAAATGTTTTTTTTAACTTAGGGTTTTTTCATCTGTCGACGTGTGCATCAATTTTTTTAGCCAAAGTTCATGTAGTAAAAATAGTATTAAGTCGCAATAAAAAAGAAACTTTATATTTTTGTTGGCCTCCCTTTATATTTTATTTTTCTTTCAAAGTATAACATGGCATCGTTCACCGCACTATAATAGTTATTCAACTATGAATATCTTTTTTTCGAAACAAGACAGTTCTCGGAGATATTAACCCTCTGGTATCTGACAATAATCTCCAACGAAAACTGTTATTATTATTATTATTATTATTATTATTATTATTATTATTATTATTATTATTATTACTAAATTATTCCACTGAGAAACTGTTTTGGTTGCAGGCGTCTGTTATAAATTCTTATCCTGCGTATCTTATTTTTGTTTACTAAATCGTTTCTTCATGGTTTATCTCTGTATATAGCCCTGAAATAAAGGATGTTTTATTATTATTATTATTATTATTATTATTATTATTATTATTATTATTATTATTATTATTATTATTATTATTATTATTATTATTATATTTTTGTACATGGAAGTGCTAATCCTATGCCTTCCTCCGATGAGGATTTCCCCAGCGTCAGTGAGCTAACCAGTGTGTTTTCGTAGAACGTGCCTGAATTTATCTTTTTAGTCAGGAATCGAACCTGGTGCTTGCTGGTTGTGAGGCGAGCATTCTAACCTCTACACTATTATCTTTCATTTCATGTTTTCAGGTCCTCACGGATGGAATCTCCATATACAAGGGCAAAGAACGCTAAGGCGAAATTAATGTTTTTTAATTATAACGCAAGCTACGGAGGCCTCTATTCTGTGAATTAAAACATTAGAGAGTGGGGAAGACATTATTATTGTCACTCCTTAATCTCCATTTTCTAAGAGAGAGAGAGAGAGAGAGAGAGAGAGAGAGAGAGAGAGAGAGAGAGAGAGAGAGAGAGAGAGAGAGAGAGATACTGCAATAACATTTCTATATTTCAAGACGGTCTAACCACCTGAAACTGATGACTGTGTGAAACTAGTCATCCTCGAATACGAAATTTACTTTATCACCACTAACCATCTTGTTGTTGTTGTTGTTGTTGTTGCTGAGCAAGCCTTATGCCAGCACTAAGCTTTCTCACCCAGAGCTGCTCGTAACACTATCATAACCCTTGCGGCTGAGTTTGAACATCTTTTTGCCATCATTTATCTTTCTTTATTTCTCCCTGTGACTCTGTATACCTCAGGATTGCGTCTACACAACAGTAAAACATGTCATAAACATATGTCGGAAACTTATCATACACACACACACATTGCAGACAGGATAAAAATAGTTGAACGACTTACCGTTGGTCCTAAATACCACTTCATATGATAATTGATCATTTGCAAAAGATTAATTTTCCATTTACGGTTGTTGACTTGCTGTAAACCAGTTTGTGAGATGTATGGGATAAGTCGCCCAAATGTGTTGATGACATACTCTACTTTAGTGTGGATGCACTCCTAGCAAAACAACCAAAGTTACTGATGAAAAAGCTTTTCATGGATTTGCTGAAAATATTCATTTACTGGTGGCTTACGATGATAAACTTTTAGCTCCATGGAATCCATAATATTGACGATATGTTATCATCGATACTATCTTGCTCATTAATTAAACATTACAGGAGGAGGATTCGAGAAAGACTATTCGTGTGGTGCCTGCGATTGGACATTGAGCAAAAAATCTTGGAAAGGTACATGTACTAGAATTTGCTTAAACCTCCCGGCTGTAATTTTATTTATTATTATTATTATTATTATTATTATTATTATTATTATTATTATTATTATTATTATTATTATTATTATTATTATTATTATTATTATTATTATTATTTTAGTTTAGAAAAAGAAACATGAAAGAAAAGCAACCTTTAAGGGATGCGCTACACATCAGCGAAGAAGTTACACTAAATAAATAAATAAAGGCAAATCGATACACACGCACATACACTGAAAAACACAGAAACATACGAATACACACACACACACATACACACACACACACACACACATATATATATATATATATATATATATATATATATATGTGTGTGTGTGTGTGTGTGTGTGTGTGTGTGTGTGTGTGTCTGTATGTGTCTGTGTGTAATGAGAATAAACTCAAATTATTACTAATTATAAATAGTCTCTAAAAATCGCAGAAAGACTCGGTCAAAATCTTGCAGATTGGGGACCATAAGAAAGGAGGAACAAATAAAAAAAAACATAATTACAAATACAAACAGGAAAAGATTGCAAATGGAGCGTAATGGACGTCCATAGTTCACCGTGCAAGGTACGGGTAGGCCGTACCTCCCTTCGGGGACACGTACACACAATATGTGTGAGTGTTGTTAATTTATTTTTTTTTATTTTTTTTATTTTATTATTATTATTTTTTTTTTTTTACAGGAAACTCCCAAAGACTTTTATCTGAACATGCAGACATTTTCCCAGAAAATAACCGCCGTTTCTCCCCCTCAGACAATTTTTGGAAACAGATTTCACCCAAAAAGTCAATGTCAAGAGACGTCACCGTCCATGGAGGACGTTAAAAGTGGCTCTTCGTCCCGGGCCGCCATCGTCCCCAATGAACCGTTCGCGGAGCCAATAAAAGCGGCAGGCTGATTTTTTCTTTTCCCGTTCGCCATCGTCACAATTATTGCTCCACGGAAGCATTATTAGGCCTTAATAGAGGGCATTATCACTTCTTTATCAAAGCGATTGGCAGAGGAGAAAATGGAAAAGGCTCTGGAACTAAGGCAACTCGGATTCTCTTCGCGAGAATATTTTGAACTTTTAGGACGTTCTGACCTGGGTCATGTACTACGAAGCAATGGGTGGGCGTCACGAATTCAAGGGTCAAGTACTTGTGGTGGTCGTCGGTTACATTCATATCTAGGATTTGAAATTCTGTCTTTCTGTGTTTCATAACATCAGTTTTCGTTCTAGCTACCACTCTGGTGATTTCTTTGCTTCTTTGGGCATTCCACCTACTGAGGAGGTCTGGTACTGACATGTTGGTTTTGAAATCGTTTGCAGCAAAATAATATTATAAGGTTTTGAATTAAATCAAGTTGGAAACTCGATAATATTTGCATTGCGGTCTTTACATTTAATTTACAACGTGTAGTTATTCGACATCGTAACGTCAATTTCAATTTAAAAAATATACCGAGAGGGAATATGAATTATAATGTCTATTTTCCACTATGTGATTCCGTCCTTCTTTAAGATGGCACCGTAACCGTTGTTAAATATCTGCTTACATTTATTTTCCGTTCCTACTAAGCTAAGCTTTTGAAATCGTTCCTCCTTCTGTATTCCCCGTATAAATTTGTATCCCCCAGGAAACCGGCCTGGTACTTAGTTTTAAGTTTGCCCTTTTGTTGTATTCCAATCTTTTGCTTCTGATTATATAAGTATTATAAAATAATCCGCCCAAGGTCCTGCCCATACGAGGCGGAAACCGCGCCGTTGCATCCGCCGTGTATGAGCAATGCTTCATTGCACTCGTATACATAAAGAAGGTTTAGATGGTCTATACTATTACCAAGAAGTTAAAAATTCTCTTTAAATTATCTTTGTTGCCTAAATCACAGAAGAGTTTGCCTAAAAATACATAAAAAATAATAATGATATATTCGCCATATGTCGATAAACTACCCAAGTTCCACAAGTAATTGCCCAAGAGGTTGTTTAAATACTGGCGCTTTTGTACAGCCTTACCCGAAGAATACAGACTCAGAGTCTGTTCTTGCCCTCGTGGTGGCTAGTAGTGTGATTGACTCTTGATCGGTGTGTTCTTGGCGGCGCGGATAAATATGGCTTTTACTTGTGGTTTCCTTAGAGATTTCTGCTGTAACAAGATACCTTAAGATGTTCTTCAAAGCGGCCCGGCCCATCGACTAAGGTAAATTACTTTCACCAAGACCAGAGGCCTAACAATATATTACTTGTTGAGAAGCTTCAGTGTAATCTTGACTTAGCGCTAATAAACTATGGTGTGTTGATGTTCGGTACTGTTTTTAATTAAACTATTGAGCATAATAAGTAACATAAGAGTAATAAATCAGACATGGAATCAAAACTAAACATACCACTTATTATTCTTAATCCTCGGACATGATTTTAACAATGGGATGTGATATAGGCCTAGGTCGGTATACGGTATCTTGAGACCACATGAAGGACTATGCCTCCATAGGAAGAGTTTCTCAAAACCAATAAAATTTTAATGGTAAGTTGTCAGAATAACAAGTTCACGGGAAAACCGCTTTGATGATAGACACTAATACGGGGAAAGTTTAGGTCGTCAAGTTTTAAACTAGACTCAATATGATGACACTTCATCAAGACAGTAGACAATTTAAGGCAGTGGTTCTCAACCTTTGTATGACCACGCCCCCTCTAAGAGTCGAGTCTTCCTTCCACGTCCCCCTTGCGTATGTGAGTAAAATTCCCTCCCAGACTTAGAACAAAAGAGAGAAAAAGAGGGGGTTTCGAGGGATAGGGAGGGAGGTCAATAATTACAAAACATTGTAAGCCCAACGAGTAGACTCTAGGAATATTAATTCCTTACTCGTTAAGAGAATAACGAATATAATTAGATAAAAAAATTTATTCATTTTTCCCTAGGGCTCCCTCCTCCCCTGGAAATTGCTGACGGTCCCCTAGAGGGGCGCGCCCCCCAGGTTGTTGAGAACCACTGATTTAAGGTAACCTTTGGTGTCTCTTCGTATGAGTTCGTATTGTATTTGGTTGTTAGTTTTGTTGAATGATTAATAAAGCAATAGGGTTTAATTTCCCCGACAAGGTATTGGGGACTTTACGAAACATTTTTTTGAATGCTTTATTTTCTCACAGATTTGAAAACTTCGTAGTCCGCGTCATCCCTCCCTAAAAAACGAAGGGTTCCTGACGCTTCTTAAATGTCTTTGACTTCCAATATTTATTTTTTTTTTTTTTTCATGATAGAAGACTTGGGTAGTTATTGCTGTACTTATTGCTGTACTTATTGCTGTAAGCGATTTTCACATTATTCGTAACTTGATTGTCATTTAATTAAACTAATAAATAAGAAAAAAGTCCGAAGTTGGTGACAGCTTGTTGTTCTGGATAAAAAGTTAAGTATATCTTAGTTTTACCAGACCACTGAGCTGATTTAACAGCTCTCTTGGGGCTGGCCCGAATAATTAGATATTTTTACGTGCCTAGGAACCAATTGGTCACCTAGCAAGAGACCTACAGCTTATTGTGGGATCCGAACCACATTATATCGAGAAATTAATTTTTATCGCCAGAAACAAAATTCTCTGATTCCGCGTTGGCCTAGTCGAGAATCTTAACTTCGGAACACCGGATTGGTAGCAGAGCGCGAAAACCACTCATCCAACGAGGAACTCTTGTTCTGGATAATAGGCATCGTCATTCTTAAAGGAGCATATTGTTCATGGTGTTTGTGATACCTACATTATCAAAATCATGCCAAATGTCATCTCAGACTTGTGGAACCTGTAGGCCTAACCTTACAGGTGTCTCGGATAGTGCAATTATGTGCTAACATGGTTTGAATTTCATATGTCTTCCCCTTTTTTCATTTCACCTGATACGATAATAAGCCTCGTCAAGGTTCTCAATTTCTTCCTACAATGGAGTTTGGTTTGATCCATTAAACGTTGCAAAGGAAACTGGTGAATGGGAAAACCTTCAGTATGGGAGACTGAAGGCGAGTTGTTAACAGATAGAACTATGCACCACAAACTGTGTAAGTGTGATATATTTATAATTACATTCTCCATAAGGTGAAAAGCTTAACAAAATAATTGAGTAAAGGAAAAACGTAATGTATAGCGTTTGGTAGTTGAATCAGTCCGGCCGTAAGGTGTCTTGTCCAAACCAAGGTAATAATTACCTTGGTCCAAACCACGAGAAAAGGAATAAACTTAAGGCAACTTTCCTCATTTGAATGAAAATTTCTTCGTTTGTGCTGCACAAGTGGGCTGATTTGGCACTTTTCGAAATAACAGTATTGCAGCAGTACATAGTTTACATAAAGTAATATTGTGAATACGGGAAAAAATTAATTACTAACGACACTTAAACTATCCAAAGGAATGTGCTTGCTTAATTATACTGCTGGTACTTTCTGGCAACGGTCTAGTCTGTCATTGTAATGTTGGGCCGCATTTTATCATTTTTCTATTCTTTTCTTTGGTTTTATGTACAGCCTTCTACAGGGATGATAACCTCTTTGGCGGACCCTTGGACATTTTTCTAAATAAGTTGCTTCATATCTTTTATAATTGCCTGTTAGTGTTTTCTCATCAGTATCGTAGCTCCTGCAGAATAGTTGAGTCGTTGGTTCTTTTATAAATTTGCTTCCTTGTATAATCTTCACTTCCTTGAATAATCTTCACTTCAGCGGTAATTTGTTGTATAGTCTTGGGGCGCAATGTTTAAATGCTCTCACCTAGTTAGGCCTCTCTTTCCTGATTTCACATTTGATATAGCCACTGTGACCTTCATGTTTTTAAGTAGCTTGTGTACCATTTGAGTAAATCATCTTCAATGGCTACTGGTCTTAGGTTTTCCAGTAACAAATTATGGTCAACTTAACACTTGCCAAAATTTTTATATAATTTGTTGCTCGCAGTGTAGTTTCTGTAAAGGGTTTTTTTTTCTGTAAGCTGACTGATCATCGGGTATAATGTTGAGTAGTTTAAATTGTTTCCACGTTTGTTCGTGAACTACCTACTGTTCCTATAAGTTTTGATAAGTACGGTAGGTTCGATATTGGCCTATAGAAGCTAAGATTTTCTTTATCACCTTTTCCCTTGTGAGCCGGCTTTATACAAGCTAGCGCTTCTCACTGTTTGGAAAGGATGCCTGTGCTAAAGTCATTTGGACATTACCAAATTATAACTCCCGGAACTGATTGTACACTTTAAGGTGGTGGCAGTACATTCATTGGATGTGTGATTATTACCGCATTTAGGGCAAACTTGGTTATATCTGAAATTTGTTGCATTATGGTAAATTTCCGGACATATACAGCATTGATAGGGCATTTAACAGTCGTACACTGCAATAGCTATACAGCGTGTTCAACTTGTCACCTCTATCGTATATAACCTTTCGTATTTGTGGTGCGCATTTGATGATACAGTGCATATTATACTTGTTCTCTTTGGCTTTCATTTCCTTTATAATTTTCAAGTCATAGTCTTCAGAAACGATAGTACTTACCCATGGATTTTTCTTTATAATGTTATTGACAATGTCATCTTCGTCCTTTGGAACATATAACACTTTTCTTTTGGGTTTAAGTTTACCCTTCTCATTGATTCCCTGTATCTCTGTTTTTGCCTGGCAATCTTACAAATGAGTGTCCATCTATTGTTGTATTAACTTGCTCGACTGGCACCGTTACTTTACTCATAATTTGCTTCTTTTCATCTGCTGCTGCTGCTCTCTCTCGTCTGCAGATTTTATTAAAAGCACTTTTTTATTTCTTTTGTCTTGAGTGATTCTTCATAAGTTTTGTCCATATTTTTCATAGTCTTTACATCTTTATCAACATTGTCAATTATGCATTGAATTTCATATATGTTGGTCATGGCGTCAGTAGTTTTTCTAGCCGAATCCTTAACCAGCTCTGCTAATGCATCAATGTTTGCTTTTATTTCTAAAAGTTCATCTTCGATTACTTTCATTTGTTCTTTGTTCAGGCCCCTTGCCGTTGTTACAGATATAGTACAATATATTGTCTGTCGAAAGTATGCCTGTGTATTTACTCTCAATTCCCGAGCTTCTGTAGTGGAACCATATATACCACACTTTTCGCAGCAAGATGCTTCTTCAAAAACTTCATCGGAGCAATGACCACAGGTTGCCGACTCATTCTCAATTGAGGTTGGCTCCTCTTCATCCAGTGATTTCTGCATTCGTCCATCTTTATATACTCTTCTAATAATTTTTATAAAGTTTGTTATTATAATCTTTCCTGTTCTTATTTTAAATTCTACAGTATATGATTTCTCTTTTTCTTCTCTTTCTCGTATTCACTTGGAGCATCGCGTTAATCTTCCACTTGATACAGAACACTCCTCAAACACGTCCTACTCGCAGCAACGCTACAGGTCTCTTTCGCAATATTCATTTAAGGTCTAAAGAACCTTAAGCAGCTTCTCAGATATGTTGGTTCACCATATTTTAGTGCTTTAAAGATTGAAAGAAGTATTTTGTATTCTATTCGTGCTTTTACAGAGAGCCAATGTAGCTCAATTAGTGCCGGGATTATCTGTCAAGGTAACGTAATCCTCTTATCATCCGGCGGCTCTATTTTGTACTCCTTGCAATTTCCTTAGCATTTAGTTGGGTGACTGTAGTATATAACGTTGCAGTAGTCAAGCCTCGAAAGAATTTGGTTGCAAAATCCTGTTTTCAGAATAGTATCTTAGTTTAAATATTTTCTAATAAATGCAATGTTTCTAATATAGTTTTTTTACAATTTGCAATAATGCAATATATAGTTTTCACCAACAATTTATCATCGAGATATACTCCTAAGTTCCTCATCTGCTGCTACAATATTTATGGATGACGACCCAAAAGTTATTCTTTTCAAGTGTTCATATTTTCGTTGTGCACGATCAGATTCAAATAGCGCACACTCAGTTTTGTCTTCGTTTAGTGCGTTTCTTCGCCGACGTCCATTTCATTATTGCATTCATTTAACTAATAGCTTGTTTTACCGTTTCGAGAGGAAAGTAGAACTAAGTATTATTAGCATATGGTTTATACCTAACCTACTATGAGATTCAGGGCCTCTGTAAACTCGGTTTTTTGGGCTTTGCTCCTTGTCAAAGCATCGGATGTAGCTGAAAGTTGACATAAGTATATTTTACAACCACACACAAATTTTGTCAGCATTATCAATAACCTAAACCCGATAGTTTTAATTTTTATAGAGTAAAAATTATCTAGCCGACGCCATGGCCAATGATTACGAGCCAAGAGTCGAAAAACATTCATTACATAAGCAAAGTAAACACCTTTTGACGAAATGTTGCGCCGCCCATCCACTAGACAGAAACCCGTTCACCTTGTTCCATCGGCTCTGAAACCCAAAGACTTTATGAATGGCGGAACGATACGTAGATGTGGGTGGGGTATCTGTGCTAGTGTAGTAATACTACTGTAGCAGTAGTTCCGCAACAGTATAGCAGTAATATACATGAATTAAACGGTTAGGCCAACTGCTGGGATCCTTGAGGATCATTTAGCACTTCTTACAGCTACTCGAGAAATGAGTTTTTACAGCCAGAAGTTAAATTTTCTAATCCAACAAGCCCATGATAGCCTTCAGTGTTATCCTGAATTATAAAGAGGCCAATGTGGGTGGAACCCCATGAAGTTATCATTCTGACGATAATTATTGGTGAAGGTTTAAAGCCAAAATACGGTACCGGCTATTTTTTTCAGTAAATAGGTAGATAGCCAATAAATAAAAATTGCATGACATTGGATATAGCAGTTATCAAATCAAGCTTGTCTACTATGTTTTTGAAAATTACCATCTATTCCCTACATCTTGTCAATCTGATTGTGACCTATAAAGCAGACTAATTTCATAGGAAACTTATTTTGGGAGTTAGACTAATAATCAAAGTGTTTTTGTATTTGTTGGTTTGTTCATTATGCCAATTATCAGTGGAGAGGTTCAGAGTTCATAAAGGTGTGCTGCTTTGCTTGTATTTAAATTTGTTTGTCATTGTTGCCAGAGGTATAGCCTTTGTTACGTATAGCCAATCATCCATCGAGAAAGAGGGAAGAAATGCTGTCATAAGTTAGGTAACGAGTGCGTTCGAAACCTTTTCTCTGAGTAAGTTGGCCCGTCTTCAAAAAGTCACTTTTACATTGTAAATACCAAATTTATTCAACCTGCGTAATGCAGAATACAGTCAAAATTTGTGTAGATATAATGTGTATTCTGAATAAGCGTTATATTTATGAAATGCATAGATAAAAAGTTATTGCGAAAAAACCGTGTTACAGAGGCCCTGAATCTCATAGTAGCACTTTTTTAGCATTCTAGATAATTCACTTGTGTAAATACCAAGTAGCAGTGGAGCCAGGACGCTGCCTTGGGGCACTCATCTATACTCTGTTTTTTTCCATCTGTCCATCCGCCTGTGGTGTTTTTGTATGGTAACACTGCGTCCCGGGCTTTAGATAGTAACATTCAGCTTACATTCAACGATTATAATATCCTATTTCGAATATTAACGGTGTAATTCGCATACAGTAAATTATTAAAACACTTTTCAGTTGCAAATGTACACCCAGATATCCTTTTATTTACCTAAAACTTACACATAGCGTAACTATTTAAAGCCCGGGACGCAGTGTTATCATAAAAAAACACCACAGGCGGATGGACAGATGAAAAAAAACAGAGTATAATTAGGCTTTTCTTTTCAGATTTCACTGTTGATATAACCACTGTGACCTTCCTGTTTTTGAAGTAGCTTTTTTACCATTTGAGTGCATAATCTTCAATGGCAACTGGTCTTAGGTCTTCAAGCAGCAGATAATGGTCAATTGTCAAATGCTGCACTTAGGTTGAGATAACCAAGATACCTCATGTTCTACTTGCCATAGCTTTTATCATATTTGTTATTGCGCCGAATGTAGTTCCAGTTTGGTATTTTTTTTTAAGCTTACTGATCATCAGGTATAATGTAGAGTTGTTTCAAGTGTTTCCACGTTTGTTCGTGAACTACCGTTTCTATAAGTTTTGATTGAGTACGATAGGTTCGATATTGGCCTATAAAAGCTAAGATTTTTATACAAACAAGCTTTAAACTGTTTGGGAAGGATACTTGTGCTCAACTCATATAGCTGCCGAAACCGATTGAAGTTGTTTGCCTCTTTTAAGTTACCTATGGGAAACGGTGCCGTTATTTTACTCATTATTCCCTTCTTTTCGTTTGTTGCTGTGCTCTCTTCATCTGTAGACTTGATCAAAAGTACCTATTTTGTCTTGAATGATTCGTCATTAGTATTGTCCATATTTGTCATAATCTTTTTTTAACATTTATATTGGCCATGACGTTGGTAGTCCTTTGAGCTAAACTCTGAATCAGCTCTGCTTATACCTGTGCGTTTTACTTTACTTCAAGTTCATCTTCATTGATTTTCATTTATGGTATCTGTCCATGCCCCTTGCAATGGTTACAGATGTACAATATGTTTTTATTCGAAAGTATGTCTGTATATTTACTCTCAGTTCCCGAACATCCGTATTTGAACCATGTACTACACATTTCACAGCAAGTTCCTTTATCACCAACGCCGGAGGAATGACCACAGGTTGTTGACTCGCTTTCAATTTAGGATGGCCCATCTTCCTTCAGTGTTTTTTGTGTTGTTCCATCTTTATATGCTCTTCTGATGATTTAATTTATTGATAAAGTTTGTGTTATTCTAAGCTTTCCCGTTCTTGTTTTAAATTCTACAATATTTGATTTCTCTTTTTTTCCTTTCTCATCTTCGTATTCACTTTGTATATTGCGCTAGGCTTGCATTTACACAGTGAACTCAGACACGTACTACTCACATGGCAGCAATTTGAAAATTTGTTGACACCTTGATCTTTGTTACTTTTACAACATTGTGTTTGTTGACGAAGTGCATACCAGATGATGAGAGAATAACGTGTTTAGTAAGAAAACCTAATTTGCAGTAAAAAATATGGTGTCTGATATCGTCAAACGATTCGACTGTCGTCAGTTGTAACTTGATATTTGATTACCTGTACCGTCAAAGGTTGATGTTTAATTGCAGGAAAGTCTCATTGTCGGCAGCTGTCGTTATGGATATGAATTTAGTGTAAATGTATGTTAACTAAATGTCATTTGCGATATTTTGAAATTTGTAGAAGAGTGAATAAACCTTTGTATGCAAGGTTATCATTATGAGGGGTCTCGGGAACGGATGTGGATATATCGGTGGATCTACCAGCTTTCAGACTGGACTTTTGACGCAAAATATTGAGAGGAGTTTAAAATAAGTGTATGTTCCTATTCAGGCCCGTGTCTGATTGATATTCGGCAATAAAATCTTACCAAAGCATTTGGTATAGATCGTATTTTGGAAAGCTATTTGTAAAAGGAAACTTAGCTGAATCTAACAGGCGCATAAATTGAGGCTAGTAAAACGTAAATATTGAACTCGTTGATGCTGTAGTATGACGTACTTTACTAGACACCCCGCCCATATACATTATGATGAAGTTTCAGATGTTGGTAGTAGTAGTATATAGAATTATTGTATTGTTTCACACACTCAAACATCTACCCTACATCTCTCTCTCTCTCTCTCTCTCTCTCTCTCTCTCTCTCTCATCTTTTTGTTGAGCCATGTCCCTGAGTCGAATACAATAAGGAAATGGGCATCAAATGAGGATATTAATTGTATAATACAAGTCCATGGAGCAATTCACTTTAACTAGAAATATGCACCACGTGAAAAACCATTGTTACCCTGGAGTTTCTGTTGCTTCATCTTGTCTCAAAAGTTCCCGTTCAAGTCAAGTTCCGTTTACGTGTACCTGCTTAGTCCTGCTAAATGAATGCAACATAACGCAAGTGTTCTAACCTTAACTTCCTTCATGCTTGATCAGTCCCATAATAAATCTACAACGCTTATGTTAGTTTTGTTGTTTCTATACACTTTATGTATTTACTTGTAACTGACATTTTGTTGAGGGTATGTATTCCCGGTTTTATCTATTTTTTATATATTTCACTTAATCATAACTACATCGTAGTGCTGAACGATACTCGTAACTCATAGGTAAGTTGTTAAAAATGATCGTTGCAGCTAGTTAGTGAGATAGTTAATCAAAGTTTTTTTTTATTGATTACTGTCCAGATAAAAATGTTTAGAGAGCCCTTGATATAAACCGAATAATTGTATATCTTTTTGATACTCGTCATTCGAGTATTACCCCTATAAAAATCACCTTTGTCCTCTTTCTAAATCGTTTAGTGCTTGTGTATCGCCTTATTAACCACTTACCCATTATTATTTAGCATATGACGCATACGATTTTTTCTTTGTTGCATACCGCAAAAACACTTAAGCAACACGAAAGCAATCTTGCAGCCACGAGGATAGTTTGCTAGGCTTGCCATAGGTGAAGCAGCAGTCGCGTATAACCTGGCTTTGACCAATGAATGATCGGCTGCCCTCGCTCTTTCGTCGGCGGTGTTCACTATGTAATGCAAGGTCACTAGGTGTATCTGGCCAAAATGTCGCACCAAACACCTCTAAATGATCGTATTTTAATTTTAATGTAATTGTATTTCACCAATTCCAGAGGTTATGTATAATTGATAGTGAAAGGGTAAATGGAAATTGCTAGAAATTGCGCTATAATTGCTATGTATTCCTTTATTCACCGTAAAATTGTACAATGAAAATAGTAATACTGCCATATGCATAGTTACCAAATTCCATTACTATATGTTACAGTAATATTGTTGCATGTATATAGTATACCAAATTCTTAATCATTACCCGTGGTAACACCAATGGAAACCGTAATATTATCGTAGTTCTTAACAATGATTTGCCTAGCCTTTCTTTTGATACTGGAATTTGATGCAGTCATGCTTCCGTTTTATCAATGACCTCGGTACTATGAACGGAGTACAGTTACTGACTGCTTTCAATGATAATGACACTTTCTATAGCAAGCATTCTTTGTGTATGTGTGCGTGTGTGTGTGTGTTTTAAATCAAATCTGTTTCTGTCTTTGCTTTCAACTGCTATGGTCGCCTATTTATCTACTTTGACTGTACAGATAACGTTTAGATTATCATCCATTCATAGTAGACTATCTTAAAATTTCTATAATTATCACATATTCTACTCAAAGTATTGCATATTGTACAAAATGGTTCAATATTTCTTTCAACGATCATTTTCATACTCCTGATGTCATAGTTTACACCACAACTAGCCTCTCCTGGGTGCTTACTAAATCTAGCCAAGTTTCTATTTAAATCTTTCATATATTCTGATAAGTGCCTTAATTATCCGCATTAGACGTCACTGCATTTTTTGACCCTATAGGTTGTGGCTTCAAATAGCTATTTCCAAAATACGATTCGATAAAATCTTTGGTAAGATTTTATCGACGAAAATCTAGTAGACACGGCCCTGAAATGCATAGTAGGTTGTTATTCAACTATTCGATATTTAAATCCATAGCGCTGATCAGATTGACGTTTGCACTTCCATTAACAGGTATTATAAATAAATGCACACACACACACACACACACACACATATAGAGAGAGAGAGAGAGAGAGAGAGAGAGAGAGAGAGAGAGAGAGAGAGAGAGAGAGAGAGAGAGAGAGGCGGTGCAAAAATTCACTTAGAGAATGACGGAGATTTTGAAGGAGTAGTTAATTTGTGCTGAATGTTACTGGTAAAATTGACATTAGATACTAGACTGAATGTAAGCGGCCATTGTAGTCCACATAAATGTTTTTCAGTAATCATATAAAGCGATTTCGTGCCAATATATGGAGCCGTAGCTTTCTCTTTAAGCGATTACAGGTTGCTTTCGGTGCATCCTGAGCTGAGCTGAAGTGGAAAATTATCTCCATCTGCCCCATAGTGGGCGGTGTGTTATGCCTGGTGTGCTGGTCGTGGTGGAGGGGTTTGGTGGGTGGCAGTGTGTGGCAACTATGATATAATAACATCGAACAGACCAAAGATCTTGGAACTGACGTTCACCTTCTATTCCTGCGTTTTCGATTTGGTGGATGATGAAATGGGTGGTATATGTAAGTTCCTTTATTATAGTATCATAATGAAAAGTACTACATGCAAGGAAAATGAGAATGAACTACATATGACATTGAAATACTTCGAATAATTATACTTTTCATTTTTAATGATTGGGAGGGAAATTTTTCAAGTTAAGTTTTATTTTTAACATGAGCAAGTTATATCCATAGTTTTCTTTGGTTACCAACCGATCATTTGTCTGGTGGGGTGCTTGAGCGAGCGAAGCTCCAACCTGTCATAAACCAGTAGTTGTGACATCAGCAACAGTTGATTGACCTATAAAGACAGTGATAGATTCTCTCTCTCTCTCTCTCTCTCTCTCTCTCTCTCTCTCTCTCTCTCTCTTTGAACATCGCAAGATTTGAAGTTTTAACAAACTTATAACGTTACTAACAAGGATGACCATATTTGTGTGTGTGTGTGTGTCGGTAGCATTGCCTATCGAATCGGAGATAATATAACATCAACTGTATTGAATTTGAGATAATATAACATCAACTGCATTCTTCCGGAATATATTTCCCGAACCTCTAATGACTTTAAATTGTAAGTTATCGTGTAACTCAATTACGGAGGCTCTTTGACCGTGCATATTTGTTGTCTGGTATCTGTGTACAAGCGGTCACGCATACATTTTCTATGTATAAGCGGTCACCCATACGGTTTCTATGTATAAGTGGTCACCCATACAGTTGCTGACCAGACCCAGTGTACCCTCCGTCAGAGGTGCAAAAAGTAAACGTTACATCCTTATTGTTCCTTAGAATTCGGTATCTCTGAATCTTGGTCATGACTTTAACTGGAATCAACGGAAGTGTTTTATATTTTACGTTAATAGTACACAAAAAAATACATACGCCTCATAGTGTTATTGCATATTGGAACTTTTTTAACTCCTGTAAATATTCATAATAAAGTAAGTTTTATACATAAGCAAACATTTGTGTGTTCTTAGATTTCTATCACTTACAGTTCATTACAACTGACATGAGTGCATGTCAGTGGACTTTGTAGACTAGCGTATGTATATGTAAATTCTTGCTAGCTCGTGCTTAAAGATGGTGCCATTAACGTAATTCTTTAGTGTGGCGAGTTCTTCAGCTGATCCGTACTAATTGGGAGACGAATCCATTCCTTATTTATTAAGGTGGCCAGTTTCCAAAACCAGGTCGTTAGCCAACGCAAACGTCGGCATTATCCCAAATTCAGGATAGCCTTAATTAAACCAGGGGTCACCAACCTTCGAAGCCAGAAGAGCCATTTCTTTGGAGAATCATAAAAATGTGGTACTCTCAAAACCGCAGTGACAAAAATGGTCTCCTAAAATCTATTAAAATCTGCAGTACTATAGAAATAACAGAATATAGATAAAAAAAGATCTACCTAAACATATATGTAATTATATTTATTATACTTACATTTGGAAAGTAGATATATTCTTTCATGCTTTATGCTTACATTTACATGTCAGTACTCTTTAAAGAAAAATATTTAATAGTTTAATCAAATATTGCCTTAAAAGTGTTAGGTGATTTATTTGTTTTAAATGGATAAAAAGGTATTTGTTCAACATTTAAAAGCCGCACAAGTGTCTTTAAAGAGCTATATGGCACTACTACTGTAACCTGGAGGGCTGGAAATCAGACTATTTTCATGTGTAAAACAAAGGTTAGCGAAGGGAATCGGATTGGAACGTTGTAGTAAGTTCGTAAAATAATTATGGCTAAAAAATTAAACAAATAAGAAAGACCCACGAGTCAAGTAAGGTTCTCATACTAAGAATACTACACTGTTTGGGTGCAGCATCGGACGGAGGGAGTCGGGTCCAAGGAAAATCAATTCTCTCCCCTTGTGATCGATGTGCAAGTTCTAGGAAATCTTAATGAGAAGTTTAAGGCCATATCATCTCATAACAGAGGTTACTTTTTCGAAAAACATTATTCGTGTTGATATAATTTTGTTTGTTCCCAAACCGATCTCGTATATATTATGGTACTTGTTAGTTTGTCATGAACGTTTTGTCTTCATTACGTACAAGTTCAATATTTCTTAAATTGTCATGCTGACATTTCATTATATTATTAGGTAGCTTAATTCATAAATTGTTGATGTATTTTAAAACTTCTTTAGCATGAAGAATTTAGCGTTGATCAGCGGGTTTATGTTGATGTTCTGTCTTGATGTCATAAGGTGGTAAGAGGACTGATATGAACCTCTAGATTTATCCACCCAGTTTGAGACCATTAGGTCGAACCTTGGAGGAATAATGGTCCATTATTCCTCCAAGGGTGGAACGGTGTGAATTTTGAAACATTCTGTTTAAAAAAAGGCAGCGTTTTGGACTATGGTACATAATGTTAAGAGAATGTCACTCAGTCAGAATTTATACGACCATTATAACTGAATACCACTTATTAATACTTCCCAATCTTTGATTTCTTCATATGTATGAGTATTTACCTTTATCATTTTTTTTAAGAAATGTACTCTTGGTATTTGTGTTATTGCCTTGTAATCCATTCATTTTCATATCACGTTTTTCTTCTTGATCTTCAGATATTTTTATTAGACTCCTTGAGACCTTGGTTTGAAGTATCGGTAACATAATGTGAGTTGGTTACCTGATTATTATTGTTCAAAGGGAATTTTAATGCTTAGGAATCTGTGTAATGCATATAGAATTTAATTGTTCTTACAGGGATACAAACAGTACGCCTTTCATATGGAGTATCCTTTGTTGCATGTGCTAGACCAGCTGAATACTGATTATCAAGGATGGTACCTATGTGGAGGAGGGCATAGGCATAGGAGGTGTGATTCATTTGGGGGACAACACCAAATTTGCCCTTATTTGAGAAACCCCCAAAGACACTTTTTTTTCAAATTGCCAGATATCTGTGTAATAAACACGAAACAGCTGTTGAATTATGTACAGTAGGTACGAATTTGAAGAAGTTTATGAAAACCATGTCCCTACTACTGTTCTTCAGTGTTCTTGTACACATCTTGTGTGTGTTTTAAAAATACCAAAACTCTCTAATACAATAAAATGCAGGGGCAACTTTTAAAATCTGATGCAATTTATAAAGGAGCATAGTAGCAACAGATTATTTTTACATTATTTTTCATGTTATATGGTGAATAACAGATGTTATATGGCATGAGTAACAGATCACCAACTACAACTAGAAAATATTAAAATATAAATGGAAGTCTTTATTACAGTGGTACAGGTTATAGCTTATTTTGGGATAAATTAGAAAAAAACATTTTGTATATTCCCTTTTGCGTGCCAAATAGGTACACCCATAATATTGTTAATGTCTACCCTGTTGGCATGACCTCTTTCAATGCTGAGACCCTATCATGACCCATAATAGATCTAAGGTAGGTTTTGAGTGTTCTCAAGCACGAGAGTGGCCTCTTTGCTGAACAAGATGTTGGAGGTATAGTTGCCAGCGCTTATGCCTTCTCACTGAAGTGTGGCAAAGTTTCACACAGAGATTGACTGGAGTTAGTTTACCACTGTATTTGCAGTTATCAACTCCCCACCTTCCAGATTTTGAAAAATGGCAGTTTTTAGCCATAAGGATGTCTTGATCCACATTGTAGGATTCAGACTACCTTGAAACTATCCTCTGCTCCTTTGCCTAGTTCTACATCTGCCAGGGATGTTAGGATACATATATCCCTGCTTGCAAATCTCTCTCTCATTCCAGTGAAAACTGTCTCTAGTAGAGCATTATAGTATACAATCCGACTGATGATCTGTAAAGGAGATAGGTTCTTCAGGAGTTTCTCCTGAGAGAGCTTGTAGCCTCTTGAATGGGTTCTTTTACCGTTTAGTATTTTACGCCGCCTCAATATCTGGCACCATTTCAGTTATGTTTGTTGCAGTTTAATTTGGCTTTTTCCCAGATGAGAGAAAACATAATCTTTATCCCTGCACTTAGTAAGAGTTTCCATTGTAGCATGATTATTCTAAAGTAAATGATAAATTGATGGTCATAATGTGCGGTTATTTATTTCTTGGTTAACTTACAAATATAAGTTTATCATAATTTTTATTATTCTTATTTTTTAGATTATAGAATTATTTTCCTTCACATAAATGCCCAAGTATCCCAACCCATTTGCCCGAATTTTAGCAGATTCCCAAATTCAAGAGCCACAGTCCCAACCCACCTATGGAGAAGGGAGAAATTTAGCAAATGTAGCTTTCAATGTTCTTTTGCTGAGAGTATTTGTTTGTATTTAATAAGTACTCCCTGTGTACCTGTGGCTATGTGCCAAAAATTTTATAATCTGATATAATCTGTGTGCCTGTGGGAATTGTGTTTTTGTTCTGTGTATTGTGTCGTCCTTTGTAGACCCTTTGTCCCAGAGGAGAGTATGCAGGACCAACACTGAGGGCTGTGGCTGAGCATGTAGTCAATGTATTTACCCTATTGCAGTACGTCTACACTCAGTCTGTATTTCTTTCAGAAGGGAAAGAATGTACTCATGATTCCCTTAATCTTGAATTTACTGCTTGCCTTCTAAGTGGGGCAGTATGGGAAGTGAAGGAGGAATACAAAGAAATATCCCTTGTCAAGCTGTGACCCACACCAGAAGATTCCTTTCCCAAGTAAACTATTCTCTTCCCTCTTCCTAAAATGCTTGTTCTCCTAGTAAGGCCAAGCCACCATTTATTAAACTCATTCCTCCCTCCTCTGGTGAGGAGGAAAGTCAAAGCTATAAAATCTGTTGCAGTTGAGGAAGGTATGGCCTTCCCTAAATATTATAGGTACTCCTCTGACATTTATAGATTTCTTGGCTGGGTGTAAGGGAGTATAACAGGTTGCTTCAGCCATGGCCCCACTACCCACCTTGACCACCTCCTATGAGTTACTCCCAGTGGTTGAGAATGTAGAAGTCATCATCTTCCCCCACCATGCCTCACTGCCACACCAAGAGGTAGTGAAGTATGTGGTAATGAATAAACATTGGCTGTCACTCACCATTGCCCTCCTGATCCTCCGTCATCTGAATCCTCAGCTTGCTACTACTAGCAGAGATCTCAGAAGAGATATTTGCAATACCATCACACCTTTCCGCAGAGAACCAGTCAGCCACCTTCCAGCAACTGTTGTTATAAGGGGAGACTGTTTTCCTTCCCTGCTTTCAACACTGTCATGGTCATCACATAGATAAAGGTGAGCTATGTCTCAGTGAAGAGACCTCTCCTCAGACAAGACCCTCATCCTTCCACCAGGGAAATATGGTATGGGGTGCATGATTCCCTTGGCCCTACATGCCCTCCTCCCTTCCCTCCAAACCCTGAACTACTCTGAACCTTCGTCAGACAACAAGTTGGGATTGAGTCCATCTTCAATCTTATATGCTTCCTTCATCAGTGGGACAGGTCCATGAGATAGGGATTCATCATGAAACTGCAGAGGCCCTGGACTCCCAGGCGCCCCACTCTTCTCAAAACCATTCCTTCAGACCAGGAATAACACTTCCAAGAGGTTATCCCTTTCATTAATGAGTTTAACAATCTTGGTGAACCAGCCTCAGCATAGACTTTACTGGCAATCTCTTTTGGAGCAGGCGGCTGGTCCTGTTCCTGAGATAAGACCTTCAGTGGGGTTGCCTTTTGTCAGAGTTTGCCTGTGGAATTTTGGCTAAGGTAAACTCCCAGATCTATGGGTTACCCAGTACCTTCATAGCTAGCAGATCTACCAAGCTATTCCCCCCATCCCCCATCCTCCCTTGTACAGGCAGAAAGAATATTGTCACCTAAAATCCAAACAACACAACCATATGTCTGAACCCAGTGCTGTTTTCCTTTACTAATAGTGTGCCTCTAGAGATGCTAAGGTAATAGGAATATACATTTAAGTTTCCAGTCAAATAATCTGGAAGCAGTGATAGTGTCAGAGATACAGGTCACCTCCTGGGTAGATATGTAGCAGGGTACCATCATTACCACCATGATGAATTAAATGACTTTGATGTTTTGGTCAAAGATGAAAAAATAATTGCCTCAAGTAGGAAAGTGCTTATTTCTTGGACCTTGTTAGCTCACTACTATATAAATACTTGGGAGTGTTGTTCTTCCAAGGAGGGCCTCACTCTTTTCTTCACACCAAGGCGCGCACTGTCACCAATTCCCCCTTCTATTTTCCCCTGGGAAAGGTGGAAACAGTGGTAAGCAGTGGTGGCTATCAAGAGGAAAGACTTGGGAGATAGAGTAATATCCTGAGCAGCACCACGTTGTCAAGGGAGTACAGCTCCTATAGTGAGACATACAGGACCAATGAGGTCTGTCCCTCCTCCCAGCAAAGCAAAACAAGTCATTTAATTCACCATGGTGGTAATGATGGTACCCTGCTACATGTCTACCCAGTAGGTGACCTGTATCTCTTTGACACTATCACTGCTTCCAGATTATTTGACTGGAAACTTGAATATATATTCCTATTACCTTAACATTATCTAGAGGCACACTATTAGTAAAGGAAAACAGCACTGGGCTCAGACATATGGTTGTGTTGTTTGGATTCTAGGAGAAAATATTCTTTTTGCCTGCACAATGGAGGATGGGTGATAAGGTGAATAGCTTAGTAGATCTGCTAGCTATGAAGGTACTGGATAACCCATAGATCTGGGAGTTCACCTCAGCCAAAATTCCACAGGCAAACTCTGACCAAGGCAACCTACTGGCCCAAGGCCCCACCCCAATGAATTCAATTAAGGGTCTGGACACCACCCAGCCCTTTTCCCCTCCTACTAAACTCAACCAAAGTAAGGAGGTAGGGACAAGAAAAAAGCTCTCGGTGAGTATGGCTCTCCCTCTCCTCCTCTGACACATATTGGGGGAGGGGGGTGTGCAGCCTCTCATCTCATTTATTATCTCAGTATTGAGGGATAGGTACAGACTTCCCTATGAGGACCATTGCCCCCCAATCCCTGCTACCTCACACCTGATCCCCTTGCCAACTCGCCTCATCAACTTGACCACCAAGTTTCTTGCTCTATGGGAAAAAGTTGAGACTGGTCACTTAGTTTGTACAGTTGCTGGATTTTGATGATCACATTTCTTATATTGAAAAAGCATCAGGATGGTGGAGACCAGTCATAGACCTCTCAACACTGATCAGCCACTTCGGACACACTATTCATTAAGGGGGATTTTATGATCTGTTGCCCTTCAAGATGTGTACTTTATTACCCAATGCATGTGGAAGTTCCTAACATTCCTATGCAAAAGGAAGATCTTCCAATTCAAGGCGTTCTGCTTCGGGTTAGTGGCAGTCCCCCAGATGTTCACCACACAAATCTCAGATTTGGCTCACTAAGAAGGAATCCACCTACCACGATATGTGGATTATCTCATCCTTGCTTCACTGAAAGGGAAACAATGTTTGTTCCTCTTGCAAGGAATGGATTGGCAAGCAGCAAATAAAGTTTTTAGGGATGAGACTAGACATGGTAGAAATAATAAACATCAAGGAAATCATGAAGTGATTCCTAAAGGATAGGGGACAACTGGCTCGACTATGGCAGGTGGTCATGTGTCATCTTGTGTCCCTAGAGAAATTTGTACTAAAGGTGAGAAGCTACCTTCAGTCCCTATAGTGACAATTGAAACATGGTTGGTCCTTCCCAAACAAATCCCAGCATCTCCTGGTTTCCTTCAGTGAGAAAGTTTGGCAAGCCCTGGGGGTGGTGGCTCCTTGATAAAAACAGTCTACATGGGTGTCCATAACCTTTCTTCATTTAGAGAAGCTCCTCCTCATGTACACCTCTTGCATATAAAAAAAACTTGAACTGTAAATGATGGTAGTGAGGCAGGCAGTGCAAAATTACCTCGGAATCTTCAATGGCACTAGGTAGTAGTCATGAGGGATAACACCACCATGATTACTTACATCAATAAGCAAAGGGGATAGGTTCCTCCCCTCATTATTCCAGATAACTGTCCAAATGCATGACTGGGGGCGCTGATGCTCATGATGGAGCTGAAGGCAAGGTATAGGTATTCATAGTAAAAAGAACCTTGTAGCTGACCAGCTGAGCCACTAGAGCCAAGTAACCTAGTTGGGATCACGTGGCCACAACACTAGGCAATAGCAGGAGGAGTTCTGTCCATGGGTCCACCGACAATTGATCTGTTTGTAACTATGCTAAACAAAAAGCTCATTTTCTCCTTGCCAACCCATGGGTAGTGCTGCAAGATGTATTCAAACATCTGTGGGGTAATATGGATGCACACATCTTTCCCCATTCAGTCTCCTCTACCTGTTGATAAACAGGATTACACCAGTCTTTTGTTTGACACTGGTTGGTCCTACCTGGCTGTACACCGAGTCCTCCCGTTTGGCCCACTCTTCTTTTGCAACCACACTCCTTGAGGTTCTGTTGAGCAGTAACATATTCTTAGTTCTCCTGCCAATTCTTGACACATTTTTACCAGTAGTGGGTAGTTGCCCTTGCCTTCGGTCACTGCTTCCCACCTAGAATAGTGTCTCCATGTTTGAAAGGCATAGAGTTTGTATCTTCATAGGGACAAATGCCAAGTAGCCAAAGTAATTTGTATTTTTCATAGATAAATAAGCCAGAAGGTTTCATCTCGTAGGTAACCCAACTCGTCCGTTCTTTTACTTTTTTCGGTTTTTCAGACTAATTTTGCAGCCAAAAGTGTAATGGATATTGTATTGTTGGATGGTGAGACTCATCACCTGCTCTCATGTGGTGCACTGTAGGCATTATGTAAGGTTCTTCGCATCAAACACGTAGCCTCTAGGTGCAACCTCTTCATTCCTCTTACTGCATTCATATTCTTTCATCTTAGGTTACACCCTCTCCTAACAATTGTTTCATGGTGCAACGGTGATGTTTTCCTCGTTACACCTTTAGAACCATTTTATTCTGAATTTCTCTTTCAACGCTAAATGACTTAATTTGTCCCTGTGCTTTGCTTTTGCCAAAATTTTTCTATCCCATTCAAGTATTCCAATGCATGCAGTGAGGGATACTCCATATATAAAAGGCCCTGTTTTGTATACCTAAGAAAAATACAAATTACTAATCTAAAATTGGACTTGAGGACATTGATTTCTCAAGAATTTTGGAAATAACATTCAAAATGTATTTGGCTCTAATTTTAATAGATAAAACTAAATTCCGATTCTAAAAATGTGTTCAACTTGCTTACAAATAAGCAACATCACTTGTGCTCATGAAAAATTGAACTTAGTTACATATTTGACCTGGTAAAAAGAACATTGTAGCTGGCCAGCTGAGCCACTAGACCAATAGGATAAACCAAAAGCTCATTTTCTGCTACCAACCTGTGGGTAGAGCTGCAAGATGCATTCAAAGACATGTGGGGTGATATAAATGTACACGTCTTTCCCCATTCAGTCTCTATCTGCTAATAAAGAGGATTACTCTTGACTTTTGTTTGACACTGGTTGTGCTTAGCTGGCTGCACCCTGCATGGTACAATTACAATCTTCAATCTCCTAATATAATGGGAGTTGTCCCGTTTGGCCCACTCTTCTATTGCAGACACACACTCAGCTCTGTTGAGCAGTGAAATGTTCTCCCGTCATCTGACACATTCTTATCATTAGTAGGTACTCTCTCTTGCCTTTGGTCACTACATCCCACCTAGAATTGAGTCTCCATGCTTGAAATCCTTAGTATTTGTATCCTACTAGGGACAAATGCCAAATTGCCAAAGTAATTTTTATTTGTCCTACATAAACAAACCAGAAAGTTTCATATTGTAGGTAATCCAACTCATCCACTCTTCTTTTCCTTGGTTTTTCACACCAATGTTCCAGACAGAAGTTTAATGGCTATTGTTGGTTGTTGACTCATCACCCTCTCTCTCTCCCCTACCTCCACCTTCCTGTAAGGGGGTAGTAACATCACACATTAAATTTCTTTGCATTGAACCTGTATCCCCTAGGTACAACCTTTTTCATTCCTTTTACTGTATCTGCATTCATATTCTTTCTTTCACCTTATGTTACCACCTCTCCTAACAAAAATTTCATGGTACAGTGGCGATGTTTTCCTAGTTACACCTATAAAACCATCTTATTTTTATTTCCCTTTCATCGTTAAATGACTTCATTTGTCCCAGAACTTTGCCTTTGCCCAATTTTTTTTCTATCTCCTTCCATTCCCATCTCCATCTGGGTACTATTCTTTTTACTCATTTACACAGGTGGTCCAATGCATGTGCTGAATTATATTCCATAAAGGAAATTCTCTGTTCTCTTCTTACTACTCAGTTCACAGGTGGTCCAACACATGCGCCGAACAATACTCCATATAGGAGATACTCTTGTATACATAAAAGAATAATAGAAATTACTTGAAAATTTGGACTTCTTAATGGGGTTAGGGGTATGAATGTTGGCTTATGAGGATGCTGAGTAGTTAAAAATTTTGGAAATGAATTTACATGTAAAATGTACCTGGTTATTCTGTGTATAACTGATGACACCAAATTTTGATTCCTAAAAATTCGTTCAACTTGCTTACAGATAAGCAACTTCACATGTGAACATAAAAAATTGAACCTAGATATTTGACCTGTTGGGATTAGGTGGTCACTACACCAGAGTTCTGTCTATGGGGACCACTAACAATTTCTGTTCACTACTAGGCTAAACCAAAACCTTATTTTCTGCTCTGACCCATGGGTAGTGTTGCAACATGTATTCAGACTTCTGAATAAACAGGATTACCCCAGGCTTTTGTTTGACACTGGTTGCTCCTAGCTGACTACACGCTAAGTGGTACACTGATCTTCAGTCTCCAAATAGACCTCCTGAGAGTCCTCACGTTTGTTCCACTCTTATGCTCCTACCACAAACAGTAGTTCTGTTGAGCAATGACATATTCGTAGTACTCACCCTTGCCTTTGATCACTGATTCTCACCTAGAATTGAGTCTGTGTTTAAAAGACATAGTATTTGTATCCTCATAGGAACAAATGCCAAATTGCCAAAGTAATTTGTATTTTTCCTAGTTAAACAAACCAGAAAGTTTCATTTTGCAGGTAACCCAACTCGTCCACGCCTTTTCTTTTCTTCAGTTTTTCACACCAGTTTTGCAGCCAAAAGTCTAATTGGTATTGTTGGTTGGTGAGACTCATCACCCTCTTTTCCTTTATCTCCACTTTCCTGTAAGGGGGTAGTAAAATCGGTGCACCTCACATAGTGCCCTGTTGGCATTACTTAATGTTCTTTGCATCGAACCTGTAGCCCCTAGGTGCAACTTCTTTTATTCCTTTTACTGTACCTGCATTCATATTCTTCCAGCTTACGTTCCACACACTCCTAATTGTTTCATGGTGCATCGGCGATGTTTTCCTCGCTTCTGCATTGCCCTGTCAGCGTCAAATGACTTTATAGGTTCCAGCAATATACCTTTGCCCAAGATTTTTCTATCCCATTCCATTCCCATATCCACTTGGGTACTGTCTCACTAATCAGTACATAATAGTTGGTCCAACTTATGTACCGAAGGATATGCCATATATATATAAAAGGCTCTTTTTTTGTATACCCAAGAAAAATCCATATTACTTTTAAGATTTGGTCTTTTTATTAATTAAGGGGGTTATGGGTATGGACGATGGCTTATGGGGATATTGATTTTTCAAGAATTTTCGAAATAAATTTACATTCAAAATGTGCTTGGTTGTTTTGTGTATAAATGATAAAACCAAACTCAGATTCTAAAAATTCGTTCAACTTGCTTACAAATAAGCAGCTTAACTTGTGAACATGAAATATTTAACGTAGTTATTTGACCTTAATGCCCATGATATTGCCTTTAGATACATGAATTTGTAATGGGCTCCAGTAGTTTTAGAACAAACAATTCATTGCCACTGTGGTATTAGGATGTAAAAAGTGTTGTGCAATATATTTATTATAGTTACTCGACGTTATCACTTCGGAAATTTTGAAAATGACCAATGAAAGACTACTATTAAAAGGTTGACTGTTTGTTAAACCACACCCCACTCCCCTTCTTTTTTTTTCTAGATAATAGTAGGTTTGAAAAATATAGGTCGAATATTGATTAATTCCTTGCATTACATTAACTTTCAGCAACAATGTATTGACCTTCCAGGTGGGTAACGGTAAGCACGGTTCGAATTTGAATATTGTTATATGATACAGTACATACAATTGGTACGATTTGGGTTTCAGTGCCACAACGGCCATTTTTGAAGGTGCGTTCACTTAAAGGACAGAAATTTTGCCATGGCATATCTTCTACAATACATAGCCTTCGGTTTTTAGGAACAACGGCGTCGGTAACTTCGGGTTTTGTGACGCCAGTTTTAGTAGCTATGAATCAGTCGATCAATTTCGGAAACAACGATAAAGGGAATTTTAAAGTAGGGAATGTATTTATTTATTTGAATTGATACAGGTTACCTGGATTAGCATTTAGGTATATATATCTGGAAAACCTTCTCCCTTCACAACTGAATTAAAATCAAAATAAAAAACTTAGTATGTCATGCACATGGTTGCAAGCCTACTTCGTTAAAATGTCATGACGTAAACCTTAAACAGGATAATAATACTGCGCAAGTAATATACCTTGCAGCAGGTTGTTTCTTTCCACGAAAACAACAGATTAAATAAAGCTGACAATCTACGAAAACGAGAATACTGTATAGATCAGTTACGATGTATTATTTACTTGCCAAGTCTTATGACTTATCAATTATTTTTAATTTGTTATGCACAATATGTTGGTAGTAATACTCTGTTGTAATTTCAGGTACGTGTCGCTGCAACTCTTGCCCCTTTGCAACTTGGGTCTTTTCGGAAGTGGACAGCTGTTATATACCTTCATCTAAGGTACGTTTTGACTCTTAAACGTTTCCTCTCGCCTTTTGCAAAGAAATTCTCAGTCTACCCCTGATACTGCACATAGAATGAATTCCTGATATTTGTTTTAAAATTACTTTGTAAGACCTCGAACTGCGACACTTCCGATTATTAACGAATATACCTTTCATCCACATTTCTGTTGATTTATGGAGCTACTTATTATTTATGAGATTGGAGTTTCCCTCTTACGTTTTGAGACTTTACAAGTAGATAACGGCACTAATCGCATAATGTCAATACTAATAACCTAATAGAGGTTGCATTTCTTTCGAATCCTTGTAGTTTTTCCTTTGCATGTTTTTTGCATGAATTTTTTTTCCTGTTTATAACACCTTGAAATATGGTTTTGATTGTCTCACGGGAGAATAAAATTTAGGTCCCGTCATTATGTCGACCTTGTTAACACTCATATATTTATTTAAATTATGTAGGCTTGACTTGGCAAGAAATGACAGTAATGCTCACGGAATGCCATGGGGAGACCGTGTACTTTGATTAAGAAAGGGGTTATAA
>NC_061087.1:75658114-75680614 GCF_015104395.2 Macrobrachium nipponense
CATTTATAACCTAATGGGTCAAGAAGGTAAGTGCTTTCCCACTTCATTATCCCATTATTTTTTCATCTTTGATCAAAAGTTCAAAGGCACTTGATGCCCTGTAATGACTAGTCAAGCAGTGACATGTTGCCTTCAGATTATGGGACTCAATATAGCTGAATGTATGTCCTTGTTGCCTTGACATCTCTAGAAGCAGATTTTTAGTAAAAGGACACAGAGCTGGGTCCTATGGGTGTGTTGTTTGGGTTCTCATAGACAATATTTTATTTGCCTGGACAATGGGGGATAGAGGGAGTGGAAAAGTAGCTTGGTAGATCTGCTAGTTATGAGGGAATAGCAAAGGCATGAGTAACAGCCTACATCTACAAACTAACTATACTCCGTTTTTTTTTCCATCTGTCCATCCGCCTGTGGAGTTTGTGTATGGTAACACTGCGTCCCAGGTTTAAATAGTTCTGCTATGTGTAAGTTTTAGGGAAATAAAAGGATACCAGTGTAATTCGCATACAGTAAATCATTAAAACACTTTCCAGTTACAAATGTACACCCATATATCCTTTTATTTATCTAAAACTTACACACAGCGTAACTATCTAAAGCCCGGGACGCAGTGTTACCATACACAAACACTACAGGCGGGTAGACACATGGAAAAAAACAGAGTATAATTTATTCAAACAAGAAACAGACAGGTCAATAGCCCTTGCAGGGGAAAATGTAGCGTCTGGCAGGCAAACAATACAGAGGTCAGGGTACAATGAGCTGTGTTTGCTGGAGGATGGAAAGATGTACATAATTAAATTTACAAGATAAGAATGAATCTATGATTCATATAACTGGAATGCTGAAATATGAATGACAATATATGTGTAGAGTATGTGTGACATGTCAGAGATGCTCATTGTGGAGGAGATCAGCCAGCCAGGTAAGATGGACTGTGTGTGTGTGGGGGTCCCGCACAACATCCCTTCAGCAGGTCTATTTTTGTGAAGATCTTTGCTCTGTTCCTTTGGTTGGTTACATCTGCTATGTTCGGTAACGGGTATCTATCTGGCTTCATTTTGATATTTAGCAACTGGTAGTCACCACATGGGCACCATGTTCCATAAGATTTCAGTACCATGTGGAGAGGGGATGCCCATGGACTGGAGGGTTTTGGCATATTCCTGCATTCTCCTTCTCCCTGAACATTTGTTTGGTGTAGGTAAGTTTCCCTGGGGCTAACCGTCTGAAGTGTGAATGGACTGGGGGCTTTCTGTTTTTATATGGTGCTGGATGTTGTGTTTTGCTGGTTTGGTTGAATCATGCCGTAGGTCTTCTTTGCAGATCTCTTGGTAGTCTTGTAGATATTGGTATACCTCTGGTGGTGGGGTAGCTGCTGCGATGGGGGATGTTTGTCATCTCTGCTGTTGTGGTGATGATGCGATGGTGGGTTGTTTTGGTTCACAGCTCTTGAGATGATGATACAAGATCAGTTGTTCTGATGATACATCCACTAGCAGGTTGTGTGTTTTTAGGAAATCTGCTCCTAAAAGTGCTATTGCCACATCTGCCATGAGGTCCAATTGTAGTCGTTCCCTTTGAATGACAGGTTTATATTCCACTTCCCATACATCTTGAGTGGTGCTCCACAGGCAGTGGATATGTGGAGGTTGCTGGGTAGGGCGGGGTTGAGTCGTTTGTGCAGGCTGGCTGGCACAAATGATTTGCTAAGCCCAGTTTCCATTGGGAATTCTGTATTTGACCTTTCGTCACTAACGAAGAAACACATGGGACCCTTACATTCATACCTGGAATAAAGACAAAGGTAAGCAGACAAAGTTTCTCTCATGAGGCAACCAGTCTGCTCACAGCTGATGTTTAGTAGAGTTGCAGATGCGACCCTCTTGCATGTTTTTATATAAACAGGCAGCCTTTGTTAAGTTTGCGGGCACTTCTTCCAAATCTCCAATAGAAGAAGCACATTCTCTCTGGCTTCTGTCTGGTCATCCCCTCGACGAATCGTTTGGGGAAGCTCCGTTTGTGAATGTGGGCAGACGGTCCCTTGAGGTCGCTGTCAGATTCCATGTTGGTTGACTGCTAGGACAGTCATGCTACTGCTGCTGTGGGTGACTGGGTGTGCTCCGCTGTCTTGTGGGGAGGAC
The DNA here is from genome assembly GCF_015104395.2 of Macrobrachium nipponense. NCBI lineage: Eukaryota > Metazoa > Arthropoda > Malacostraca > Decapoda > Palaemonidae > Macrobrachium > Macrobrachium nipponense. The sequence continues at coordinate 75,660,259 of NC_061087.1, forward strand.
CTCTCCTAAGGTCCAAGGTTGACTTTGGTTGGGCATCTGTGAAACGTAGCATTAAGAGAGACAGCAATTGCTTGTAGACATGTGATGGCTACTCGTCTCCTATGGCTGCCCCCACACTGTGTAGGATTTACTTGGCTCTTAGGGTAGGTGATTCATAGGCATTGGGTTTGAAGTTCTGCAAGCCATTTTGTGACTTATTTATAAACTGAGGTAATTTTCTTTGATCGGTAGATTGTATCCATCCCTGAAGAACCAAGTTTGTGGGTTGTGGGTCGTAAATGGGAGCAGACGTATAGTGGAGGTGGGGGGGGCAACAGTGTTGCTGGAGAGGCTGGTGTCGTTGGGGATGCCTGGGCTGGTCATCTCCATGGTTACCAATGTAGCGAAGGCGTGAGAATGAGGCTGCAGCTACAAACTTAATTTAGTCAAACAACAAACAGACAGGTCATTAGCTCTTGAGAGTGGAAATGTAGTGTCTGACACAAGGCAAACAAAACAAAGGTCAGAGTACTATGAACTGTGTTTGTTGGAGGATGGAAATGTGTGCGCACATATTCAATATACATAACAAATGGAGCTATGAAACGTATAGCTGTTATTCTAACACTGTAATGCTTGTGCTACGAATGATAAATTTAAAATAACATTAATATGAATTAAAATATATGTACAAAGGATACATGACATCTGCTGTGCTTCTTGTATGCAAGTACTTGGTGCGGTTGTCAGAGATGCTCCTTGTGAGGAGAATAGCTAGCCAGGTAAGATGGACTGTGTGGGGGTCCGTGTGGGACCCTCCAAAGGAACCAGCTGACCCATAGATCAGAGATTTCACCTCAGCTACAATGTCACGGGCAAGTTCTGACCAAGGTAATCTTACTGAAGGTTTTACCTCTGGTGCAGAACCAGTTGATGCAGAGGTCATAAAGCTCATGAATGAAAGGGGTAACCTCTTAGAAGTGTTGTTCAAGGTCTGAGGGAATGGATTAGTGAGGGGCAGGGCCCATGGTGTCTATGGCCTATGAAGTTTCAAGGTGAATCCCTATCTTGTGGTGGCCCCTGTCCCACTAATGGAGGAAGTAAAGAAGGTGGACTTGATCTTAAATGGATGTCTGATGAAGGTTAAGGGACTTGTTAAGAGTTAAGGCAGGTAGGACCAAGGGAACCATGCAGCCCATGCTAGACTTCCTTAGTGGCAGGACGACGGTTTTGTCCGAGGGGAGAATCTCTCTCTCTGCTGATACCTGGCTTGCCTAGATCCATAGGACGACCCATGACCATGTTGAAAGCTGGAATGGAAAACAGTCTCCATCTGTGCCATTGGTAGCAGGAAGAAGACAGGCAGGTTTTGCTCGGGGTCCAAGTTGAGGAGTAACAGTAAGGCAAATATCTTCTCTCTCTTCTTTAAGTTTTCACCTTCTTCCTTTTTTGAGATCTCCGGTGGTAGGGGTAAGCTCAGGAATCAGATTTCTACAACTTTCAGGAGGGGAGGATGAGTGACAGCAGCATATTTTATTTATTACTATACTTCTTCACCTCTTGGCGAGGTAGCTGGGTCAGGTTGGTGGGATGGGTCATGGTGAGTAGGTGGGCCATGGCTGAAGCAAAACAACCTCTTATAACCCCTCCTGCCAGCCAAAAAGTGTAAAAAATGCCGAAAGAGGAGTACTCATAATATGTAGGGTTGGCCATACCTTCTTCAGCTGCATCAGAGAGTATTTGTTTGACCACCTCCTCCTCAGAGGAGGGAGGAATAACTTTAATAAGTGGAGGCTTGGCCTTGCCAGAGGAAGTGGTGCTTGGGGAAGAGGGAAGGGGAATAGTTTACAGGAAAATAATTCTGACGTGGGGTCATAGCTAGATGAGGGATCTTTTTTTGCCTTTCTCCTTCACTTCCTATACCACTCTTACATGGAAGGCAAGCAGCACATTCAAGGGGAATCATGAGTACATTCTTTCCACCCTGCAATATAGACTGAGTCTGGAAATTCAAACACTGACTATAAAGTCGACCATGACCCCTCTAAGAACGCTGGTTCTGCTTACCCTTCCTAGGGAAAACACGGGGGTCCAACAAAGGACGACATCTAACATAGGAAACAAAACACAATTCACATGGGCACACAGGGAACACTTATTAAACACAAACGGGTACTCAGTGCTTCTTATATGAAAGGCATACTGTTTGTATCATTATAAGAATTAAAGTTTATATGCTTTACACAGAATCCTAAGCATTAAATTGGTGATGCCAATGCATTTCACTCTGAACAATAATTATCAGGTAGCCAACTTTAATTACTCAACATAATCGATATTTCCTACCAAGGGCTATTGGAGACTTATATAAATATCGATGCATAAAGAAAAAGTGATATGAAAGTGAATGGATTACAATGTAATAACAAATACAAAAAGTACATTTCAAGAAAATAATAAAGGCATATGCTCTTACATGTGAAGATATCATTATGTCGGCAAATATTAACAAATTATATTTAGTTCAAACTGGTCATGTAATTGCTGGCTGAGTGACAAATTCTAAATATTTCGTATGTAAACACTATACCCTTTTTGAAACCAAGGTCTTAAATTGGTGTTTTGATTGAGAGGTCCTCTTACAACCTTATGTCATAAAGCCTTAACATCAACATAAAATTGCTGATCGTTACATTCCTTGTGATAACGTTGATGTAAATTGATGAATTATGCCACCTGATATATACTCCAGTATCACCTTGACAAACTAAAAAATATGAAATTTATTCTGACTGAAGGGAAATTTTTCGTCACAAACAAAATCAAATAGGTATGGTAATATAAATGAGTTCTATTTGCGAGCAAAGACGACGAAATTATATAAACATGAATAAAGATTTTCGAAAAAACTACCTTCTGTAATGGAATGACCTCAAATTTCTCTAAATAAAAAAAATAACTTGTTGGAATACACTAAAGTGAAAAATTTTTAGTGAGTTGTAACCTTGTAACATTTCCTTAAATGTTTGTCTCAAAATACTTATTTCTTAACTTTTTAGAGCGTTTTAATAATTGTTAAAAAAAACTTTTTATACTTTTTAGTTTTGACAGAAATTGTAACTGATTTATGACTGTAGCTAACGAGATTGATATCCTGTCGAGCCAAAGAAAGTTATTTTCTGAAACAAAGAACTTACTGAAAACCGAAGTGTTTCATACAAATCCTCAAATACTCTGGGAGGTCAGTGTAGGGATTGAGTAACAGTTCAAAATTTCAAGTCCATCGGGCGAAGGGATAAGTCGAAAACCTGAAATGCTGGGAGAGGTCACTGAAGGGTACTCGAGGTTACTGCCGAATTGCTGATCATGTAAGGTTACGCAGGAGTCATCAATGTGACGTCATCAACACGTCTTTTTCAAAACAATAACGCTGGTGGTGGGCAAAAAGCCATTACCCCTCGTCTACCCCATCAGCAGAACGTTGATCATTCAAGTTAATCTCCGTTTTATTTACAAGTAATGGTTCGGTTGTTCGTTACTGTAGGATGCACGAATGTGTGGGGTAAGGGAGGACTAGTATCCTGGCATCGTGGCGAAAGTGACAAGGAAAGGAGAAATAGTGGCTGTCAGCCATTACCTGTTCAGGTCAAGCAAGGCTTAAAAAGAATTAAGATGAAAAAAAAAAAAATAGCAGTGGGACAGAGCACTTCCTAACCTGGCTCAAATTACTCACGAGATACAAGGTAGAGCACTTGCTCAATAAATGAGTAATATTATTACTATGTCCATAAGACCCAGAACCTAGTCCCGCCATGTCTACACTACCGTTGAAACGTCTGCCAAGTGCCAACCATTGCCGAGAGCAACGTTTCAATAATATTTTCGCGCCACCACCAACACATGGGCAGAAGTTTTCATCCATACGTGTCTAATTCGTCCTATCTTTCAATTGGAAGTTGATCTTTATGAAATAATATAATCTTATGCAAAATATTAGTGTAAAAGCATTTGTGTATTTAAATATTCAGATTTACATTTTCGGTGACATCGTTTCGGAAGACTGCTCAAAATGCACGCGATTTCACTAAACAGAAAATTTTAAAGTTATTATCCCACCACATTCCTATATATTTATGTAAACCCACATAACAATAAATTCATCAAATTATAATTCCAAGTTTTTAGAGTAAAAGATAACGATAGACTTCACAGGAGCAACAATTGGGATTCACAGAAAATGGATAGAGATTCAGTACCAATGAATTTCAGACCCTTCCACTATCAAGAGAGCAGCGACACAGCCAGCTTGCCCTAATGTGAAAGTTGTTTGAAACTACTGGAGTCTAAACCTTTATCTTAAGCAAAATATATATATTTTTATTTAAATATATATTATTGCCATGGAATGTTTTTTCTCTCATGGTAAGTGAACAGACCGAAAAACTTGAAACATGAGTAACTTTTGAGAATATTTTTTTTTTTTTTCACATTTTAAGAAATTAATACAACACAACACGAGAATACATATAGAGTGTAATAAGCAAGAAAGAACCCTTACCCTACCATACATGTACAGCGTGCACAAAACACTTGACAAAATTAAATTAGGTGAGAGCATCGTTTGCCATTGTTCACTTTTGCCCACCAGCGCACTGCGCATGCACCAGATATACTACATTTGTTTACAAACACAATCTCTCCTATTGCCCTCGTGATTGAGTTACCATGCAAAATTTCAAGTCCATCGAACGAAAGGATCGGGTCGAAAACAGAGTTGCAAGATTTGACCAAGACAATCAAACAAACAAACATACAGAAAAGCAAGCTAAATAAAGCTTTTAAAAATCGTCCGATTTCCAGACTCCAGGTTATGGTGGACAGTGTCATGTAGCAAATATAGCATGCGTTTTAGACTACATAAATTTGGAATAACGCAGATATTTGCATTCGCTAACGACCTCGTTTTGGAAACTGTCCATTTCAATGAATGAAAAGTGGATTCGTATCCAATTTCGCACGTATCAGCAGACGAACCCTAGAGAAAGACGTTAATATCATCTGGAAGCGCAACCTGGCAATAATTAACATTTACATATGTTAGTCTTTACTCTCTATATTCTAGTAATGCACTCACGGCAGTTTCATAGAACAGTAATTACACTTAAGATACTTGAGAATATGAAAATATTTTCTTGCTTTACACAAAATTAACCCTAAAATTAACAATTACAACAATGGATAAAAGAAGTTTCAACTTGCACAAGCAGTTGTAATAATAAATTTACTATAAATGATACACACATTATCAATAAGCGTTTAACGCAAAATGTTAACTACATAGATTCTTTGTTGGCTCCAGCTAAACTTATGACCAAGATTTAGAGATAATGAATACCAAACATCAAAACGTGCGTTGGATTCAAGTCTTTGCACGGCTGATGGAGGGTACACTGGGTCTGGTCAGTAACTGTATGGCTGACCACTTGTCGATCCCAGACGTTTTTGGCATATATAAATATCTGTGGCTAACTGTATCATTAGCGTATATTAGTAAATTCATCACAAATCATAGTACTTAAAATGGTAACACCCCGGTGGTTGTGGCATGGATAAAGAGATTGTTCAGTATGGCGATGATGCAACACTTGTGGGTGCAGAGAAGTCTCCACTTATGAGAAATGAAACGGCCCTTATAGTCTCAATCGTGACACAACGATTTATTTAATGGTGTGGTTGGTGGGGGTAAGAGGCTGAATTCCAGTGACACGAAAACTAACGATAATTCTTACATAATTCTTACAATTTCATGTCCCTACAAATTTAGCAAATGATGTTCATCCTAGTTAGTAACGTTATATATTGTTAAACTTCAAATCCTGTGATGTTCAAACACCCGAAGCCAGGTCTTCTAATACTTTATCATATAATACAGTTTACGAGAGAGAGAGAGAGAGAGAGAGAGAGAGAGAGAGAGAGAGAGAGAGAGAGAGAGAATCTATAATTAGCTTTACAGATCAATCATCTGTTGCTGATGTCACATTAATTGGTTTATTACAGGAATGAGTCTAGCAGATAGACAACAAGTTGGCGACCTATGAAAACCATGGCATTCAACTTGTTCATGTGGAAAAAACAAAAACTTAACAACTTATCACTGAATTAAATGATAACCCAAACCCTAAGAAAAACAAATAAAACCAGTAATAGATTTTTTACTATAAAATATTTTTCCTCAACTTTCGAAAACAAACTGTCTGTAATTCTTCGAACAGTTTCCTATTTCCCATATTTTTGCACCGTCACGCTCTTGGCATCTATTTTCTCTCTTATCACCTGTTTAGTGGAGGTTTAACAATTATATCGATCAGCGCTCTGGATTTAAATACCATTAATTGAATAGAAACTTATGAAGAACGATTTTCTTAAATCTCATTAATTTCCGTCAAAAGTCATACAATATTAACAAGTCTGATTGCTCGTTGTTCCACCTATAACTCAGGCTTCCTCACTCTTTTGCATATTCCAAAACTATGGTAAATAATTCATAAACATAACGACAGCTTCCGACAATGAGATTTTTTCCTGGAATTAAAAGCTCAACCTTTGATGATACAGGTAATCCAGTAACAAGTTACAACTAGACGGTAGCGGAGTGACCATTCGTAAGACATTGGTAACCAAAGTTTGGATTGCTATTCAGGTTGTTCTTGTTAAATCCGTTATACTCTTGGTAGGCATTTCGTCAATTAAGAGAATAATGCAAATGGAACAAAGACAACAAACGCGTCGCCAAAATTTCAAATTGCAAGGTAGTTACAGGGAAAAAAAATTATGCCCAGCACTGCAACTGGATACTAAACGAGTTGCCAGAAAGTACCAGTAGTATAAGACGAATACTGTCCTTTAAATAGTTCACTGAGTCGTTAGCAATTATTGTTAAATTACACAAACATAGGAAAGAAAATTATAAAAATTTTAGGAAATCGCATTCATAGAAGGTCCGATGAATATAACACAAAAATAATAGTTTGTACATTTTACAATACCACGTACCGGGCAATGCAGTTCAGGAAATTGTACAAAAGATAAGTGAAGATAATCGATATTTTGAAACTTTTGCAAACTGTAAAACAATAACGAGATGGGCCTCTTCTATTTCTCATCAAGGTCTGGAGAACACATTCTACATAAAGGTTTAGTTCCCGTATTCACAATTCCGTTTGATGAAAACTTTAGGAAAGGTACCAGTTTACCCCACTTGAGGACATTTTTAATCCCTTAGTGATCAGGTTTGGACAAGAGTTATTACAAACGGCAGATTCACTATTCAACGTTTTATTGCTGCTTTATTAGGAACCAAATTGTGCTTTCCATCTTACTTTCCCTTTTGAAGAATGATGATGGGGATAATGGAATATAAATATAATGTATTTTCTTAGTTTGCGGTACTACATCTGCGCCATCTTTTACTTTTATCAACAGTAGTTCTCTTATATAGAAAGCTCTCCCATTCACCAGTTTCCTGTGCAATTATTCAATCCATCAATCAATCTTTTCGTTAGGCACCCACGGGAATGCATAGGACCTCGATGAACTAACGCCACCACATTGTTTGGTTCTCAGCCTGTTAATGATCATTTTGTGGGCACCTATTAAGAATAAAAGGTCACATCTTGACACGAGACTTTATTCTATAAAACACGTGGGAGGAGAATCCACAGACTTACAATAGACAACTGACAGATACTGTTTTCATACAATGATTCACAGATATCATACTTTACATGTCTCATAGATATCTTGCTTCACAAGTTTCACTTAACATCGCCCTTCTTTAGTAAAAGAGATCAAACAATAAGACAGAACCCTAAGCACACAAATAGCACATCAATCAGGGTACATGCAACATCACTAGTGTCAGTGCACACAATACAGGAAATGGCATAACAAAACCAAATGAGATGAGAAATCAAAGTGAAACCCTCTCACAAAGATAAACAGAACACATCATTCAAAATAATGAGATAACCTTTTTAATACAGTTTAAAACAATAGCAACTTAAAAGGTTTAGTGTCTCTAGAGCTTTAATTGTTCTACCAGACTTTGTTTTTATGTCTGACTCTCTGTTATTATTACTCTTTGACACATCAGTAGCTCTAAATGGAGGCTGAACATCTCTAATATTTTTATTACTAGCATCTGCATCAATATCAATTGGGACAGGAGAGGAAACTAAAATAACGAGTTTCTGGAGACTTGTCTATATTTTACAGATTTTCTTAAAAATGGTATATTTCCACTGTATGTGCCTCCATCATCAGTGCATACTACATAACTGACCACTAAGTTTTTTACTGACAGTGGCTTGCTTCCACCATTCCGTTTTATTGTCAATGGGTTGAACTCTAACAGTGTCTCCAATGCACAAGAGTTTCAACTGTTATCTGTTTGAGCAACGATCAGCAACAATAAATCTTTTGTCAATCAGTTTTCTCTTCTTTTTCAGTGGAAAAATTAGATGGCACGAAGCGATTGTTAACTGTAGGAATCAATGTTTTCGTACGTCTACCCATTAAGCACTGTACAGGGCTAATTTCTATGCCTTCATGAGGAGCATTTCTCAGGTTCAGAAGTCCCAAGTACGGATCTTCTTTGGTTTTCTTACACTTTTCATTAGATTTTTTGCAATTTTAACTGCTGCTTCAGCTGCATCATTAGCTTTGCTGTTCCCTGGACTTAAAGGCTCATGAGAAAATCCCCACTTCGAGCAAAATCATCAAACAGATGAGAAGAATATTGTGGACCATTATCTGAAATCAAAGTATCGGGAATGTCATGACGAGCAAAATTATGCTTTAATTTAGTGACCACAGCATCAGATGTAGTTTCTGGCAGATAATCAACTTCAAAGAACTGACTGTATTAATCAACTGTGACTAGGTAGTTTCTTCCTTCAATAGTAAATATGTCACATCCTACTTTTAGCCAAGGGCGATAAGGTACGTCATGGAGATGTAGTGGCTCTTGAGGCCGTTTATAGGAGTAACAGGTACACACATCACACGATACAAAATACTGTCTAATCTCTGCAAAAATTCCTGGCCAATATATCAGTTCTCGGGCTTTGAGTAGACAAGAGTTTATGCCAGAATGACCAGCATGTACCTTCCATTTCATTTCATACCTCATTGATGTTGGAATGATTACACGTTCACCACGAAGAATTATTCCATTTTGTACTGAAAGTTCATCTCTATAATTGATACAGGGTGTAAGGGACTGCAGTATCAAGGACTTATTTTTAGACCAACCTACTATGATAGTCTGTTTGATCTCTTCAAGATATTATCAGATTGTGTTTTTGCTCTAATTTCGTCTAGACGATAAGGCTTAAAAGATGAAAATGGCAGATTGTTGACAGATACAACTTCTTTACAATTCAAACTAGATGTAGGGGCACGAGCCAGTGCATCAGCAATTGCAATAGCCTTACCAGATTCGTAGACTACTTCAAAATTGTATTCTTGAACACAAAGAAGCATTGCTCACAACCGTTTAGGTGCACATATCTACAGGAACATTTTTAGAATACATAGGCTTAACTGACTTGGTACCACAGATTTTGTGATAAACCACTTTATATACTCTAGCACTTTCAGGATGCAGCACCTTATTCTTAAGAGAAGCATTCTCAGCAGCTTTACATTGTCAATGCACTTTTCTAAAAAAGTTTTCTAACCTTAAATAGGTCTTTTTGGACACTTTAGTGTCCTTTATTCCTAAGACAATGCGATCTCTTATCAGAGTCTAAACAGTTATCACAGTAGCTAAAAGTTTTATAAAATTAGCGACCTCAAATCAGAAAGAAACTTGTCAAATCCTTCACTTGAATCATGAAGATCTGAGATATGTAGTAGTGCATCAGGTATAAGAGAATCAGTAAACACAGACTAGGCTAATAATCACTAGATTTAAGCATTCGAGAGGCATAATTTCAACTCGAGTTCATAGGCTAGTATAGGCTAAGTGATTAAGTTAGACTATTGTAGGCTATTTGAAGGCAGGCACATCACTAGGATAGGTAAGTAGGCTAGGCTAAATTAGAATTTCTTCAGCAATCAAGACTTGGTAGCCTAATAACCTAAACTACCTCGATACCAAAAAACTGGCGACATCAGGAATTAAGCTTACCATCATAACATCAGGCATAACCAGCTAGGCCTATCAATGGCAGTTATTATAACTTATCGTCAGAGTTAGCCTGACCATAGGCTATACAAGTAGCAACTGGAGAGTGCAGACACAACTTAGCCTAATTTATAGTAACTTACAGTTCATAACCTTTAATCCCATGTAAGCACCACCATGTTTGGTTCCCAGCCTGTTAATAATCATTTGTGGTTACCTATCAAGAATGATACTAGACTTTATTCTATAAAACACGTGGGAGGAGAATCCACAAATTTACAATAGACAACTGACAGATACTGCTTTCGTACAATGATTCACAGATGATATACTTTACATGTCTGATAGATATCTTACTTCACAAGTTTCACTTAACACACATTCTGTCCTGGGCTAACTCCTCAAGATCTACCCAACACTCATCGTCTTCCCACCTCATTGTCCTCAACCACGGCTCCTTTAGCCTACCACGATTTATCTTGTACTATTCCCAGTCTTCTATATACATGGCCTAACAACTTACAGCGTGAGAACTTACACCACTTCCAGCATGCGATGTTTAATGATTCAGAAATAAAATCCACAAGATGAATTTTTAATGAATCTGAAATAAAATCCATAGTAGGATGAAATCGAGAACCTTGACGACTTATAATTGTATTTCTTTAATAAACATATAAGGAAGGTGTATGAAATTCAATCCAATTAGTAAATAATTGGTACCATCTGAGACACCGGTAAGGTCAGGCCTACAGGTTCAATGATTTGTGATGATATTTGGCATGATTATTAATGTAATTGATATAACAAATACCATATACAATATATCTGCGTAAGCAATTGTAGCCTTCAGTTGTTAAATATGCTTGCTTATTCTTCAATAATAATGATGTCTATTACCTTGACATACAAGCGGTTATTCTTCGGACAATTTACTTTATTTAATAATTTAGTCAGAAGATAAACAAGAGATGTGTGAGAGGGAGAGAGAGCCCACAGAGTTTTGAAATCATTGGCGTGTAATCTAGCACTTTCAATTCAGCAGTTTAGACAGTTGCATAAATAGTTTCATAACGTTCCCAATGGATTGTTGTTGAAGTGAACCCTATTGTTTGTTATCCATCGAACAAAACTGACCACCAAATGAATACTCTGTCAGAATACAAACTCATACAAAGACACACGTAAGGTACCATTACATTGTGTGCTGTCATGATGAAGAGTCATGTTATTTTGAAAAGTGTCAAACTTGACTCTAATCTAGACTTCTACACCACAATAGTATTATCAAGTGTGTTTTTCTATGATCTAGTTTTTCTGATAAACGTCCCATGAAATGTTATCGCTCTTGCAATAATATTCATATTACTTATGTTTAAAAATATAACTGTCTGGAGATACCGTTTGCAGACCTAGCCTATATACCCCAGGAGCTTTAGGGAAAAGTATAGGGATTTAGTGAAAGAATTAGATAAAAGCTGAAACTTGGCACACATGTAGAGATTTGTGACTTTAACAACATATCAAAAGTGCCATGGCCTCCCGCGCTTGCGTTAGCCACCATATTGGGAAATGGTCGCCATATTGGAATTCTCTTAAAATTCAAATATCTCTTAAAATAATAGTTTTATAAACAAATATCCCTCAATAAAAGTTGTTCAGAATTTACTGTTTTATAACACTATGTCATTTTACAAAATTATATAAATTCATATGGAAAAAAGCAAAAATATCAAAATTTAAGTAATGACTTTATTTTCAAAGACAATTTCCACAGAAATAGTGGCCTGTACGAAAAAATTTATCGAAACAAAAGATGTATAACAAACTTTCTCCTTTAGAAACAAGTTTATGCATATTTTAAAATGTATGGAAGTTATAAGGCATAACCAGGAAAAACCACGACATTGACAGATGATTTCTTCTTCCAGGTACAGGTTGCAATTGATTGTCTGATATGCAGGCTTCACTTAAAAGACACTCCAAGTGCCGAGGTGACTCGAGGACTGCATACCTTGGTAACCGCCAGTATGGCTCGAGAGGGTGGGTTGCATGAGCAGTTCAAGAACAAAACTTCTTTACAAGTATATATCAACTGCTGTAGACCGTACACTAGAAGACCTGCTCCCAAAAAGGACACAGGAGCCACACAAGAAAGTGCTTTGTCTGCGATCAGAATGAACTGAATTGACATTAAACTCCATTGCTTATTCTTTATTGAAACAGCTGATAAAACTGCAGAGCTTAAAAAGCTAAGAGAGTATCGTAGGTCAGTACATGAAGTTGCGACACTGATACTACAGGAAACAGTGCAGGCAAGAGCAAAGGAAAGGAATGATCAACTTGGTTACTTGGTATTAAGCAGGATTGAGTGTTATTGACCTAGTGGCTGCAGAGTAAGTACCATCGGAAGTGCTACAATGAATTCTGCAAAACTAACAGTGATAGTGGGGCATCCAGTTCTCATAAAACAGTTGGAAGACCATGCCAGACAGGTGCATCAGAAGCTTTCAATAGACTGTGACGCATTTTAGACAACAATGAGTCCCAGTACTCACTGCAGGAATTGCACAGGATGATGAAGGAGGCTGCAGACAACAGAGACTGTATATACAGTTAAGACACTGAAACAAAACCTACTAGCCAGATATGGTGAAATTATCACTATCAGTAAATGTGAAGGAAATGATATTGTTTCATTCACTGAAGCGGTCAGTAGATCCTTATCAGACTCATGGTATAAAAAGAGAAAACAATATTCGAGACACGCTGAATTGTACCGAAAGCTGCTGCCGTCTTAGGTGAAGATATATGGGCACGTGTGTATGACAATTCCATGTATCCATTATGTGAAGACATTACTACTTCCTCAATGAAGGAGGTGCCAGACACCCTCCGTGACTTTGTTGACGAAGCAACAAAATCAAAGAGTAGCTATGAAAATAAGGAAAATAAGCAAAGGTGCTTGAGCATACAGCATGCAATATCATCTGCAGCACGAACAATATTATTGCATGTTTATCTGTTTTCTTACATAGGTGTTTTGCTTCTCGCTAACTACTTAATATTCTAGCAAAGCAAGGAGTAGCAGCGTCATACAAAGACACTATGCTACCTTAACTCAGTGGTTAGGACTGAATCTGTGAATGTAAGAGATGATGATTTTCTCCAATATATATTTGACAATGCAGATTTCAACATTCTCACCCTTTATGGATTGGGAACATTTCACAGTATGGGTGGTGTTAAATGTGTAACTCCCACCACTGCAGTATCATCCATTACTGAAGTTCAGAGAGTCATGAATATAAGTAGCTCAAGTAACGTTGGAGGACCGATTCCAATAATGACATAGAAAACCTACAAGCATGTTGGGTCTGCAAAATATCACAACAAAAGCATCTCTCTCATGTGATACATATCAAGAAGTAACTGCAAAACATGCTCAACAGTTAGATACTTTATGGATATGTAAAAGCAACTTAAGTACCAGCAAAACCCCAGGCTGGAATAGCTACATGCAGGCAGCAATGAAAGGTAGTAACTTTGAAACTACTCATATACTTGCATTTCCCTTCAGCAACTTAGAACCAAGGGAATCTATCAACTACATATACCGCACTCCTGCATGCTGTCAAAGGTACCAAGTCTTTTAGATTTAAAGTAATTTCATTACAATTTGTTAATAGTTCTGTCCAACCTTTTGATCTTATTTTAGTTTAAGTTTATTAATAAGCTAGTATCGTTTCTCGTATATTTAAGCTCTTCCTTAGTTTGATGAACTCTGTAAGGGAGTAATATGACTTCAGAGTTTTGCTATGTTTTTCTTAGGCATTTTGTTTACTACTTTCTCCCCCAGTATTAGTGAACTACTGAAGTACCTTATTAACGATATCGTTATTTTTTTCTCGTATAAGCTGTGTTGACTGGAGGGGAAGGCTTGGTAGTAAGGGTGGTGATACATGACAGATAGTTCGAGTTCCTCCTCATAGCCTGACGCTTTGCCACTGAATTTAAGACCACTTCTGCAGTTTTTGTAAGGAGATTTGGATCACAGCTCCTCTAATCACCGCTGCCCTGTGTGTGGTCGCTGATGTTTAGTCACCCCCAGCATTCGCCAGTCATGCCCCTTCCCTCATTCGTCGAAAGGATTCCGTATGAGTTGGTCCATATCTACATAGAACAGTAGAGTTTGTGGCGTGTGAGCACCGCTGACGTCCCGGATTCTCGGAGGCTACCACCCTTGGAATCCCATGGTACTTTGGGTTGCCTACAGGCATTGCAGCTTGAGCAGATTGACCCATTCTTCAGCGTCAGTGAGTTCTTGGAACTCTTGGAGATAAGTAGGGCCACTATCTACAGGTATGAGAACTTTTTATAGCTATTTAAGACGATTGCGTATCTCTGGATACCTATAGATTTGCACGCCCGTTTACAGTACAGTCTACTGGACCTTGTATGGCCTGTTGAGATGTTCTGGCAAGCCTCCTGTGGTTATTCATTATTTAGAAGGTGTAAGATTACACATTTTCCTTTTTTTATTATTAACTGAAAGTTATTGGTATATTATAGTTATCCTTAATGGTATATATTCTAGTTACTAACTTGAGTTTTAAGTGCAATTTAGTTTGTATGTGTTAGGTAGGAATAATATGAAGTTTCCCATTTTATTTTCTCTTGCATCCTTCTTCCTAACTTAGTTTCTTAGGTTAGCTTTATCTGGCCAGTGATCTGGAAGGTACCTACCCAAAGTTATGATATTTAAAATTTCCTATTTCTTGGTTGAGGGTTTAATTTAGCTGTAGGTGATCTTTAAAAGACCTTAAGGCTGGTTTTCCCTTGATTTATATATTCATTTTGATTATTATCTTTACCAACCATTACCTTTTCTTGTGTATAAATATTATAACATTTGCTAAGGTGTTTGTTCCTATGTTCCTTAGTTGCTGTGTTACATTTTTACTGACTGCAAATTCTGAGTTGAGATAAGAACCCTTGTCAAAAGTAGTTGTGCGTTTGGGTGGTTTTCATCTCCTCATGTCCTTTATGTGAGCAATAGGCACCATAATGCGTGGAAGTGGACTGGAAGACTTGTGGGCAACAATATATGCTGCAGCTTCTGTAAGGCACATGCTATCTGGCCATGCATACTACCATGCCCTTCAAGCTCACTTTCTTACGCTGCTCTTACAAGGATTTTTCTAGATTATCTCAATATGAATGATGAAGAACGTAGTGCAATCTTGGAGATATTTCATTCCTTCTTGACCCAAGAAATTGATCTTGATGACGTCCTAAACAATGGAATCCTAAAAGACATTAATGAGAAGCTGATAAGCATCACCAACCAAAAGAAGGACTTGAGTCGTACAGCATGACTTCGGTTGCAATATCATGAACAAGTATCCCTCATGAATCTCTTTGTGAGAGCCGAACGTACAGGACAGTTTTGTGTACGAGAGATGCTTCCACATTTTTATGCTTCAGGACATTTACATATTCCCAGCAAATGACAGAACTTTCAAGTACATTGCCAGAGAAAGAATATGAGCAACTGACCACGGATGGAATCTTTACGGTGCATTGTAGCAATCGATACTGGTCAGGGACATGGACTGATATGATAATTGAACAGTATCTGATGAAGGGATTCAAATCCTCTGGAGGACTCACACATGGCAGGGGTATTACTGAGAGCACCTTAGTCCAGTGGATAAGAGCATTGCCAATGAGTACACAAGTATATGAAGCTGTGGAGAAATTTACTGGTGATTCCTCTGCAACAACTGAACAGCATGTAGAATGGCAAGAATCATTCCAGTTTCACAATGAGAAGCACTTGCACATAATACAAAACTGGCTACGATCTCACTCTCCATTTCAAGAAACATTTAGTAGCTTGGTATCTCTGTGAACGGGAATAATTGCTGATGATTTAGTGAACTGTAATACAGCAAAATCAGTTGTCTTTTAAGAAATGCACGATATGGATGGCAAGAAGTTTTCCGCTATACTCCTGAAATGAAAGAACACAGTACTGCCAATACAAGTAATGACAAAATTAATGGACTTAAAAGTTTGTGAAGAATTTGTTACAGTGAACTCTCAACAGCTGTTCAACAGAATATGTGTTCTGAAAGATGATCATCAACTTTCTAAATGTATGGCCTATGAGCTGGCCCCTAAACCTACTTCCCTCTTTGACGACTTCTTGATGAGAAAAGGATACAAAACAGCATTAGCAGCTAAGTTGGAATCTAATGGACCTTGGGAAGGGCTGGTTTCAGATGAACACCAGTATGTCGTGGATGGTGGCCCTCTCCTTCACAAAGCTGTGTGGCCAAGGCCAGGGATATCTTTCAAGCCTACACAGGTTATGTACTCATACATTATGGCAAAAATGCAAAATTAGTGTTTGATGGCTACCCAGTAACACCAATTACCAAATTTCAGGAACAATCGCAGTGCATCCAAACACTGTTCTATAGAAGTTGCAGTGGAAGAAGAATTTTACACATCCTTACCACAGACAGACTTCCCGTGTAATAAGCATAACAAGACACAGCTGATTAATAAGCGGAAGGAATACCTCCACCTTGCTGGTATTAAGGTTATTGTTGCCAATGATGATGCAGGTTGTCCAAACTGCTTGGTCATTAGAAGATGCTGGACATAATGAAGCAGTAGTGGGTGACGCCATAGACTTGCTTGTACTTCTCGTATCACTTTGTAAATACATCCTCGAAAATACTTTTCATTAAACCAGGTAAAGCTCATAAACACATCAAGACGTATGAGATTAGCAAATTTCAAGCTAATCTGGGACACCTTCGGCAACATCTGCTGTTCCTCCACGCAGTTACAGGCTGCGAACATCATCAGCTATATATGGGAAAGGGAAAAAAAGGTCTTTTGATATCCTGAAGTATAGCCATGACATGTGCCACATAGTGTCTGTATTTTATAATTCAGCAGCATCTGAAGATGAAGTGGCCAAAGCTGGTGAAGTTTTTCTCCTTTCTCTGTATGGAGCTAACATAACTAAAACCTGGATAGGTATCGCTTTTACGCATACAAATGGGGATGGGAGAGTTGCGGAACCGGACTGAAACCAATTCCTTCAATCAAACCTCCAGCTCCAGATGACCTATTATATTTAGTGAGCTGTAAGCCCTTTCACACTATGCGATTCTTGTCGGACCAAGATGCGACTGCAGTGCCATATCTAAATGAGACAATATTGCGCAAATCGTACATTTGTCCGACTGCCGCACAAAGTGACCCAATTTTTGATAAGTGCTTGCAGTCTGCTCTCCTTAGCCTGTAGTGGTGACTAGATGGACAGGACGAGAAAATAATTGTCTTTATTTATATAATTTGAGAAAAAAGAACAGAAAATCTAGAATTCACTGGATACACCTTTTGAATACACAAAGGCACTTGTATAGTGCATTTGCCACACTTTTTGAGGAGCTGAAGAAAGGTGTTAAATTTTTCAGTTACTTCAGACTGTCTAAAACAACCTTTGACGAACTTTTGTCACGCCTACATAACCAATTGCTAGAAGAAAGTACGACATTCAGAGATGCTATTTTGCCAGCACAACTACTGTCAGTTACCATCAGGTAAGAAGAAATAATATACACCTTTCCTTATAAATTTGCTTTTCCATATAGAAATCAAAATGGATAAATGAAAGCAACTAGTGTTAGCTGAAACATCCCTATTTATCAAAAGTAAATTTGACCCACCTGAAAAAAACTAAGTCCCTCGACTTCATAACTCTCTCAAATTCCTCTTCAGACCGAGCTCTCGTTTGTTCGTTAAAAACATAGATTATGTCATTATTACATCATCGACTGTATTCTACGAAGCAAGACATCACCCAAACGTCATAGTTTTTAACCAATGATGATTATCCACATTTTACTTGGGACTAGCATTTTAACAAAACTGGAATCACGTGACTTGAATACCCAATCAGGTAACCGTTTTACTAGGAAACTAACACTTTTCGACACTTTTCACACAATTTCTACCGCTAATTTTTCAGTCTTTTGAGAGCCAAGGAGGCGTGCGAACCTTCAACTTCTGGTGCGGTTTCTCATTTACCATCTACTTTGACATCAATTTATGTGGATTTGCTCCCAAGATCTTGTCTCAATTGCTGTTCCTGTAGAAAGTAGGGACAAAGTGACGCTTTTAACAGTGATAAGGGATTATATAGAGCCCAGCACTACCATCATTTCCGACTCTTGGAAGGCATACAATTGCCTAAATGAGGAGGGATTTCTTCATTTAAGGGTCAACCACTCATTGAACTTTGTGGACCTGCACACTGGAGCTCATACTAATACTATTGAGAGGCAGTTGCGGGATTTGAAGAATCTGTTGCCTAAATACGGTCGTCAAAAGGATCAGTTTGTTGGATACTTGGCTCTTGCCTATTTAAAATTGCTCTTTTAAAGTATTAGATCATAGGCTCCATGCATTCTTGACGATGGCAGCTCACCTTTACCGTCCAACCTAAGTAAATACACAAAGGGATTTAGGCTGTCTTATATTCAATATGGCTGTGTAAGGGGGGGTCGCAACAGCTCTCAATAAAGTAAAAAGTTAAAAGTTAAAATTCAACAGTACCTTCAAAGGCAAACAAATTACAAGTACATGACTTCACTAAAATCTTAGAAACACCTACCTATACAAAAGAAAGAGTAAGACTAACAAAAATAAGTAAAAAACAGAGTGAGGCAAATCAGCTGCCCAAACTACGCTATGAACAATTTTACAGAGGACGTTTGGGTGTTTAACGACGGTACAGTCTTTTTGATAATTATAGATTCTAAAATAGTCTTGTTGTTGTTGTTCCGCAGTTGGCCCAAGATAGATAAATCCTTGCTCTCAATATAGGTTTTACATGTTTTTTAATGATTACGTATATTAGATTGTTCCGGATTAGATAACCTACTACCTGTTCTATGGCTTATGCCCCTGTGGGAATCTATTCAAACCTTCAACAGCCTCTTCGTGCATCCCACGTATGTCCCATAATCACATCTCGGGCAAGTGTATTTATATACGACGCTGGATGAAAGCAGAGGACTGAGTCGGTCTTTAACTCTAAACAGAGATCCAATAGTTAAGGGATTTTTGAGGATAATTTTCAAGTCCACAGCCGGAAACCTCTATTGAATAATGGATGTGCATGCTCTCCTGAAGGTATCATCATGCAAGAAAGGGAAACTTGCAAACATCTTCAGTCTCGGTACAGTAAATACAGGTGTTGAATGCACCATTTTTTCCATTAGCAGTTTGTTTAGAGATCTGAAAAAAGTCGTGAAGGTAAACAATTATTATTCGTTTAAAATAAAAATAAAAAAAACTATTAAAATTCATTGCCAAACCAGTCAATGTGTTTTTTCTATACACGCCTGTGTAAAAGCTGGGGTCACCTCTGGAAACAATAAGATCAAGGAAGGGAAGCCTGTTATTTACCTCTTTCTCCATAGTAAACCTTATGTTTGGATGTTATCGGTTGACGAACTCCAGAAAGGACTCTGCATGGCATTCATAACGAAAAAGGGCGAACAAAAATAAATTAGGGGAAGGAACCTAATGGGACACTCATCCATTATACGCTCCTTCAGGGAGCACATAAAGATGTTAGCAAAAATTGGACCCAATGGTGATCCCATGGCCATCCCTTCAGTCTGCTTATATAAAATGCCATTGAAAACAAAGGTGGTGTCCAGCACGGCCAATTCTAAAAGTTAGTTTTAAAAAACGCTCTACTAAAATTATTAACGATTGCATCTTGGTCAGGAAAAAGTTGGTTTAATATTATATCAATAGTTTCTCCTACCGGGACGTTTGTAAACGAGGATTCGACGTCTAAGCTTTCCATATATAAATCTGAGTCCTGTCTGAGAATGTCCTCTTTGAACTTGGTGGAACTGGTTATCAAAAGATTGTTTTTTGTTAAGGGCTCTAACAAGGGAACAAGAAATGTGGCTAATTTATAGTGAGGCGTATTCCGCGAGGAGAGGATTGGGCGTAAGGGAACTCCATCTTTAGTAGAGCGTTTTTGAAACAAATTTTAGAACTGGCCGTGCTGGACACGACCTTTGTTTTCAATGGCCTTTTATATAAGCAGACTGATGGGATGGCCATGGGAAGTCCTGTACTTGT
>NC_061087.1:75688114-75705614 GCF_015104395.2 Macrobrachium nipponense
ATATATATATATATATATATATATATATATATATATATATATATATATATATATATATATATATATATATATATATATATATATATATATATATATATATATATATATATATATATATATATATATATATATATACTATATATATATATATATATATATATATATAATGAGTATTTGCAATTTATTAATTCAGCTTTGTTTTCCTTTTATAATTAATTGATCTTTTTTCTTTCTTATGTAACTTCTTTCAAGTGGGAACACCATATTCTTTCGAAGATTGAATTTCCAGCCAATGACCTTTATAGTTTGTTTCATATGATTGAGGTTTACCTTAATAATATAATAATAATAAAATAATAATATAAAATAATATAATACTATAATAATATAATAATCTGTTGGCGACTCTCCATACAGGAGAAATGGAATTCCCGCTGAACATAATAACAGTGACAGCTTGATAATAGTCAATATTAACCGTATAAGTGGAAAGATAAAACTAAGCTACTTGTAACCTATTTCCTAAATACCGAGAAAACTAAAACTAATTACATGTATAAAATAATGATGTTTGGCTACAAGAATCCCATTATCTTTCTATTTCTCACATCATTTATTTCAGTGCTGAGCGTTTATTTATCTTGTCATTTATTCATTTCTTCCAGAATATCAACATAAGCTTACATTCAATATTCTGATACTATAGAGTTTCATTTTCAATCTTTAAAGACGTCTTAAGGCTACGTTGAGAAAATTTTGCTCTTCATTCTCTCACTTCTCTATATACTTTAAGCAGAGATACTTAAGCCATTCCTGTGATAAAGGTATTAATACGAAATAAGCTAAATACTCAGAAATGAGTGATAGAAAAAATGTGTCCTACAAGAAGGACATATCAGGACAGCCATTTAACACCATTCAAGCTTCCGGCGACAAGCAAAAACTGTGCGCCACTTCAAGTTTGTGTGTTTTACAAAATATATTTCTCCATTATTTGTTGGCGCCTGCTTTTGTTTAATTCTATCACACTATCATTTTTATTTATCTATTTTTTATGGGGGGGGGGGGGGGGGTGTTATTTGCATTTTTCATATTTTTCCATCGCATTCTTTTCAGTTCTGGCACTTTTACTCTTTCACCCTTTTATGTTCCATTAAGTTCATAAAGTATTGCCAAAATTCATCCATCCGTGTACTAAAATTTCATTTGTCTTAATTTAGATGATCCGCCATGCGCTCTCATATTTTCCTCACTGCAAATATTATTTTTGTCTTTTATTTCCACACATGTAGGTCGCATCCCTTCCCCTTCTCTTTCCATAAATAAGGTCAAACGATAACCGTTATCGTCCTTGTAATGGTTTTTCTGTGGGGAGGACATCGGGGTCCTCTCTTCCCTCATTCCATAACTCCCTTCACCCCTTTTTTATCTCTTTTCAAGATGAGGGCTGTTTCCAAAAGTGGGTGTAAGGCTGCCCCTTTCCAACGACCCAAATGCCAAATTTGGTGAAGCAAGACAGTTATCCTCTCTAGTAACACTCGTATGGTCAAAAAATAAAAGAAATTTGCCAGATATCGCAAAAAGGAAAAAAACTGAGCATTCCCCTATGGGACGCATTTTCGTTTTTCGAGAATTCCAGCGACGATTAGATCCCCGTTTGAAATGCAAAAGACAGACAGGAAAGGGAAGAAAAACCTCCTGGAAAAGTTCCACCCTTCAGATTTTCTCTTTCGCTTCTTGGAACAAAATGTTGAACAAATTTGAATTTACGATTTCTTCGTTCCTCTATTTGATATCGAATTTCGTAAGTATCGCTGAAATGTACTCGAAAATTGAAGATTTTATATTAAAAGATCATTCATGCCAAATAACAATTACATTACGAAAATTCAATTTCAAGCAGAACAAAGCTTATTTATTGGCAATAAACACCACACGTAGGTCAGCGTTTCTACGCCTCGGTTTACCAGTAACTTGAAATATACAATTTAAATATCATTTACCCACATTCAAGATTTATTAGGAGCATAAAGAACTTGAATGATTCTTTTCCTTCCAGGAAAACATTTACTAAACGAACAGTAATTAGTAAATATGAAGTAAATCTGAGGAAGCCAGCATCTACAGTAACACTGGTAATAAACAACGCCAGTACCTATTTCTGGCATTTTTCAACACTCCTTTCTCAGTAACTTATAAAGAGGGCAAGAGGTTTATTTGTATATTTATGTAAACGAATAATCGAGTTTATTATATATGAATATCTGCTGCTTACACAATCCAGCAATGGAAAAAATGAGGATTTATGAAGGGCAATAGTTCGGTAAAATGTGCTTGGCATTTGAATGAGTGGTGATGGACCTTCACAGTTTTTCTTTTTACACTAGGCATCATTAAACACATCTAGCTAGTGAACAGCAGCTTCAGATGCTTTTAGAAAATGGACAGAAGCGTACCATCTTCTTGGAAAGGTTTAAAATTTCTAACCCTCTGAATGTAACATTGGCCAGCTGCACGTGTTACAATTTCCATCACTCGTCTACGTTAGTTTCGATTGTTTTCCTAGCTTAAGTCTGGGTTGTAAATAAAATTTGCCACCAGATTAAACCATTTCCATAAAATGAAGTCTGCCACTATCAATAAAAGTGGCAATGAATTGACCGAAATAAATTTTTACATGCTTTTTACTAAACTGATTGACTATAAAATAGTATATAAACCCAACGATTCTATTCAGTCTTATATCTACAAAATAACTTCATTCATTTACCACAGACCATTAAGTTTAGTCTCACTGCTTAAAATGCAAACTACAAAAAGAATCAGAGTATGGACACGAGTGTAAAATGCCAGAGAATTTTTCTTATATTAATTCTTCACTCTATACTGTGCTTCACTTCTCTTGCTTTCAACACAGTTACAAAACCTAGAATAGGAACGAAAGGGGCAAAGACTTTTAGAATTCAACTGTAGGAAGTTTGTTCTACTGAAAATAAGAACTTGTGTTGCATATCGGCAAAACTGTATTTTTCCTATGCTTGTACTACATGGAACGCAGAAATGTTTCGGGAACAAAATAGCATTGGTAGTCGTTTTTAAAAGATATATCACTACAATATTGTAAGTTCAAGAGGACATACCATAGTTTGTTTCACAGCATTGCATACAACAGGAATTAACTTCCTATAACTAGACGAATAACTGCAAGGTATACTGGGACTGGCAGCCCAATGCACTTATTAATATCACGGCAAACAATATCAAACAGCAAAGGGAAATTCCATAAACTCACTCACTCTCTCTCTCTCTCTCTCTCTCTCTCTCTCTCTCTCTCTCTCTCTCTCTCTCTCTCTCTCTCTCACACACACACACACACAATGTAAGTCTTCTAGCTTTTGAATTTGTTAACGCATATTGCATCAAACTTTCCGCACATGATATTTTTCCATTTCAAATAACTATTATCTCCTATATAATTAACAACTTTTAAATATGGAAGGCCTATACAAGCTTTCGGAATTTTTTCTAGACATTTAAATGTGGGAACTTGTGGAGCAAAATCTCTAACCGTGCTTTATTTGGATGATTAATGGTATTTATCCCAAAGTTTACGTGAACAAAGAGGATTTTAGTGTTTAAGTCGTAAGGAAATTCGTATCTTTTGAAGAAATAGTAAAACTTAAATTGAGATACATTTCCGAGCACTAACAACACTGATTAGTAAAAGGTGTATTAGTTTCTTAACAACAGGCAAACAATACAAACATTAAAGAACTATAATGCTGCATCAAAATTACAAAGTTACCGTGGCACCAAAAAATAAATAATGAACATAATTTATTTACACAGAAGAGTACATTGGGACAGGGCAGATACAGCTTTGGGGTACCTTTATTCGTTTTTACTAAACCTCACTGTACGTCAAGATGAATAATTGTTAAGATGAGTATAGCTATTGATTGTTTGCTCATATCTTTTGCGTTAAAGAGCATTTTTGTTCTGATTAATTAACATAAAACAAAGTGAATCTTGAGAAGTTTTCTTATCAGGCAGTATCATTTATGTGATGTGAAATCCTTGGTGGTGTTTGCGAACCAACCTTACTTATTGTTTTGTGATCCTACGAAAAGAGCCCCAGCAAAAATTGAATTTTTCATATAGACACTAAAGGTAAACCACAACAATGCAATATTGACTAAGTATCTACTGTGCTTTGATGGCTCCCACCCCCACCCCTAAAACAATAAAACAGTAAGTATCGTTATGGAATCAACTGCAGACGGATGATCGTTTTACCTCCCATTGCAGTTTTAAATCAATTGTTGCAAATCTAAATTTGAATTAGAATCTGTATTTATGAAATGTTCATCATTACGCGTTTCTTCTAATACAAATAATACTGCTTTTCCCAGTTTTAGTAAAATACATATCAAAAACATAAAAACGTTCAGAATGCAATCATGTATCCGCAATCTATTCGAAGGCGTTGATTTCGGCGACCTTGAGATTTATTTTTGGCCTTGTCAATTAATGTTTATTCTTCGTCTCTCAACTTTGGATCATTACTAACATACAGCATATGCATGAGGGAGAAATCAAGGTTATTACATAAGCTTAAAATCAGAATATTAAATAATTAAATAATATATAACCATTAAATTCGGACATATTACATTCTATCATTATCAAAGCTGCCAACCACTCCTAGGCGCATGTTCGCTAGATTAAAAGAATAAACTATAGCTACAGCTACCAAAAAGGAAATGTATTTGCATTTATATATCAAGGTTTAGGTATTTTTCCAACTAAATATTCACAAAAGCATAAATCCGAAAATCAATTGCTTGATGCTTTGCATGCAAGCTACAGGTACTCATATTTGGAGGATAGCAATTTTAAAAAAAGGAGAAAAACATGCAAGTCGATATTCATAATACCACAATAGAAAAAAATAGCTTAAAGGCTACACATCTTAAACCAAATCGTTTTCAGAGGCCAAGAGAAATGTGGTTATAAAACGTGAAGAATAATGCCCCATTTCACAGACATTACAGTATCCTATGTGCATAAGGAAGGGGTCGTTACGACTGTATTTCTTTAGGGATGATAAAGAAAAAGGAACTTCCATTGAACTAACTTCTTTACTGTTGTTTTCAAAGGGATAAGTTTGAAAAGGCCTTTAAAACTGAGCAATGTGTGCCATTTAAAGTCGGGTATATTAAGTTTTATGCGAAATTTTGATGATTTTTCTCAAGCATTTATTTTAATATCTTTAATATGAGCTAAAAGGGGAATAAGTATACGCTGCTCTACCATGTATATTAAGTTTATTTTCTGCCAACATAGGAAAATCATTCACTTACACTTTTAACTACGATGATGAGTTATAAAATATAAATTTTCATAAAATTTATCATTTGGATACTTTCCTACTGTTAAAGTTGCTCATTTCTCTGCGCCGATTAGGCGAGTCGGCATTCAAACAAAACGTCGAATGGCTGCCCGAATGACTGTCTAGTTTACCTGTTCTCCACCAGGTGTGTTTCGAATGTTTTAGCTTTTGTCAGAATTCTCCTTGACAGCCCACTAAGTTATGGGGAGGTTGGGTATGATCTACTTTAAGCAGTAGGTAAGTATCCAAATAATATATTTTATTATGAAATTTATATTATTTGTGATGAATCTTAACTACTTTTAATGTTAGCCGATTCCCACAATAAGAAGAGGACGGTGGGTAGTGCAGTTAGACAAAAAAACCGCTCAGCCATTCGAGCTAAAGGTTTCTTGCATGAAACCCCAAAAATTCTCCCC
The DNA here is from genome assembly GCF_015104395.2 of Macrobrachium nipponense. NCBI lineage: Eukaryota > Metazoa > Arthropoda > Malacostraca > Decapoda > Palaemonidae > Macrobrachium > Macrobrachium nipponense. Next base: position 75,693,926 of record NC_061087.1, read on the forward strand.
TGATCCGGAATCCTTACTGGATTTTACTACAATAAGAAGTTGGATTCCATTTAGGGTGCAAGGCTCTCATACGTGTGCAGCTAAGAGCAGCCTTGTGGAGAAAGCTACATCAATGCAGCCAAAATGAAACAGAAGCAGTATGAGGGAACCCCTGTGCCTGCGTCTAAAAGCCCTAGAAAACGACAGTCACTTAAAATAAATCTATACCTACTATATAAAGTTACGCTCCTATACAAAATTTGTACCTTCACGCTCCCCAAAATATTATTGCCTGGGATTTGAACAAAAGAGCCCAAAGCATTGCTCTTCTTCGGTTCAGTAAAAGACTACCCACTACTAGTAGTGGATTAAGGGTTTTACTGTTTTCAAACACGATTCTGTATACTTAAGGTAGTGAGCAGGTAAAAACCAAATTGCACCTCTACTGCACCACGTCAATCCTATTCTGAAGAGGCAAATCGCTATAATACTCAATGAAGTTACAACTGCTGCTCCCATTATGAATGTTTACTTCCGTAAAGGTAGACGATATGGAGCTAGTTCTCTGCACTAGCCTAATCAGATACATCATAAAGGACCTCGTGTTCCTTGACAAAGACGTTATAAGTTTCTGAAAACATAATACAAAAGGTTAACTTTGCCTCTTTCAGGCTTAACCTTCACAAATACATTTTAGGTTTTCTAAAATCATAAAACAAAAAGGAAACTTTGCCTTCAAGCTTAGCCATTGGCAAAGACAGCTAGGTTTTCTAAAACCACAAAACAAAAAGGTTAATTTTGCCTATTCCAGGCTTAACCTTTCACAACAAAATCTACGCTTCCTAAAACCAAAAAACAAAAGGATAACTTTGGCACTTCCAGATTAACCTTTGACAAAGAAGTTCTAGGTTTCTAAAAGGATGATAAAGTTCTTCTAGGTTTAACCTATCTGATTAAGTTTTAATTGCCCCAACAGGACAGAGAAGTTTCCTCTTCTTCCCCACTAAGGAAGTTACATTTGAATTCTTACAGGTCACTGTAAAACGTAGTAACATCACCCTCAGCTCTAAGGCAGAAAGATAAAATAGCATTCCTTTTACAAGAGCTTAAAGCAGGGTGCTGGCAATAAATTTACTTATTAACTGCTGATTATGCAAAATAAAAGGTTTCACAGTAAATTCTGCACCTAAACTCCAGAGAGAGACTGATATAGAGATGAAGAGGCTTCAATCTCAACACCTTATAGTGCTGTCCACAGCGAGATCTAAAAGTACAAAATGCAATGCCAAGGAAAGTATGGAACGATAACTTGGGAAGTAAACAGTGAAAAGACTTACAACTCTAAACAGAAAACATGGACGTCTACAAGGTTCCAGGTGCTGAAAATTCCTCTAGAATGGCACCCTCAGCAATACACAGACAACTGCTTCTGATCCCAGGCCACGGCTGTTTTCAACATTTGACAGACCCTATGATAACTTGAAAATAATCTTCTTGGGAGGGAACAGTCTAACATCTCCAAGCAGTTAGGGAGATGCATTCCAACAGCCTAACATCTCCAAGCAGTTAGGGAGATGCATTAAGTTAATGGAAGTGTATGGAATTGTGTAGTTAAGTTGATTTCCTCTTAACGGAAGAATGAGAGACATCTACCGAGAGTATTGAATATTCTGAAAATCATTTGTCCTGAGGCTACAAGTGCTCTATAGCAGACACTAAGCAATTCTTGAGCTTGAAATTGCTCAATAGTATTTGGAGTAGATACAAGGGGAAGGCCTATGAGTCTGAATTAGGCCAATTTTAAGGAAACAACCACTGCTCAAGCCTGAGGGCCTGGGGGCCATCAAAGTAGCAGTAATCGTTTGGGAGTTCCTATTCATCTACATGCTAGTAAGTCTAAATGAGTGGTCCTTAAATCCTGCAGCAACTGCCGAACTTATGGATGTGAAGGCCATTGTAAGCAGTTCGTTCTGAATACACAACCGCCAAAACACTGTTCTTCCATAGAATTAATAATCAAGCCAATATGTTGTTCATTACACTCAAAGCAGAAAACTGTCCTAAAATACTTTTGTTTCTGACCAGGAATAGTATTCTGATGTTCTTTCCACTGTCCTGACATCTAAAATATTTTACCAGGTGTAGTGTTGACCATTCTATTTTGCATGAAAGTGTAATGAGATTAGTTAAAACTTTGTGTGTTGCAGAACAAAAGGAAAAAAAAACAAAACCTAGAATTACGCTTAACCTGTTAAGCGTCAGCCACATAATGATACGTTTACCGCTATCTACTCGGTAGCGCCTTCAACGGGATATTACGTTCAAGACTAACTGTGCTTGTCAAGCTGTCAGTCCCGTAATAATACGTTTACTCGTATAAAAAGTGTAGCAACATCATTTGGTAACACTCTCAGCACACGGTAAACTTATTTCCAGCCTGGCAACTCTTTCCTGGTGGTCGCTTATGCTAGAAAACTGCCCGGCCCTGCTGGTTTTCTTTCAGTACGCTTTGAGCGTTTATCGAGACAAATAGATTTTTGCGTCTTTCACAATGAATGTCCCAAAGAGGAGGCGTATTTCTTCAGGTGAAATCAATCAAATACTAGACGAGGAGTCTGATATTGATGACCTGTTTGATGATGAGAGCTCTAGTTCTGAATCCTCCAGTGATGAGGATACAAACTTTTCTTCCAATAGCGGGAGTGAAGATGACTTTTCTTTGCCGAATGACTGGACTCCGAGAGTAGTATTAATTTTTTTTACTCCAACATTTAATAATTTCCTACACTTAACTACAGTATGAATAATAAGCATAAAAATCAATATTAACTTTGAAAAAAGTGTGACGGTACGTTAGCAGCGAGCTCATCCGGGTGGGGGACGCTTAACAGGTTAAGAACAAAATGGGGACTTTTTGGTTACAGATTCCCTCCTACAGTCCTGGAGTCAAAGATGGTTCTGGATTGCTTACAAATTTCATGAACGCTATTTGTAAGTCACAATTCTTATGCCGAAATTGTACATTAATTGAGCATGATTATCTGAATAAATCCTCAGGAGGCCACGTTCCCTAATAAGGGAAAGCCCTTACCATATAGTTAGATTCCCTCAGGCCTAAAATTCAAGCAGCACGTGCCTATTCATCTCTGACCGACAAGCATGCATAATTAAGTATCATCCCCACATAACTAGATAAGAATGGGGATATAGAGAATTAAAAATATAACGCATAGAAATTGTGCCAGAAGAAGCAACAGGTCCTTGGCCTTTGGAATACTGTTGACAAGAGTTGGCCAACTTGAATCGTTGATTCAGCATAAGAGTGTCTTGCCCTAAAGTCGACACCATCCACCAATGGGCAACAAAACTTATATGAGGCTATACACAACCCAAATAAAGTGCACAGAACTGCAATACCTTCTTGTAAATACATCTTGAAGGAACTTGCGTGACTGAGGATGTATTGGTAAGTGGAATACATTCTACATGGGTACCGCAAGTTTGACCATCCTTTGGAAAGGCACTAAAGCCATACTAGAAAACCAAAAAGTATGTGACCAGATACTTCCTGTTATTCAGTCTCAAAATTTCAAAGAATATCACTAATTGCTTATGGAGCTCGTCCCAAAGAATTACTGCCTGGACCATCATTCCCTCTATATACAACCTCCTACTAAAAAGAGAGAATTATGAGAGATTTCTGCTGAAGAAGACAAAGGAAGCTATGAGGGAGATTAAACCAGTGGAGGACAACCAAAAAAAGATCACAACTCCCCTTCACAGTCTCCACCACGTAAGGTACCGGTCATGAGTTTCTCCACTCAAGTCAGGAGGTTACAACAGGCCTGAGGTCAGCACTGATCACCAAAAGGTATAAAACAAGACTCCCAATAGATACTCCATTATTACCTTCACCCGAGCTGCATAATCTGGCAGGAAGCGAAAGTGTTCTCACTGCTTCCAAACTGAGTGAGTCTAAGCATAAGAACATAACCCTGCATCAGAAATGAGTTAACGCTCTTCCTTGCTAAACTCCCACTGGTGCCAAGCCCTTAAAGCTGGTGTCACAAACTCCTTGGGTTGGCGACTCCTCTTCTCTAAGCTGACGTAGAGACGAGACAACGTAGTTACTGAGTAAAAGGTAACAATTCCATAAGCTAGACTGAAACTCCATCAGTTTGCCTATCAGTCTCGAGTTCGTTTCCTCACAAGAAAGAGAAATAAACTGAACCTCCTACTAAAGACAGTTATAGTGCCAATAAGCGTTTGTTTTGCAAGAGGCGGTCTTCGGCTCTCTGCAACTTTATAAGAAACAAGACGATAAGCCAAGGCAGACCTTAAGGGAGATTTGTGCGCCCAAGTATGAGAAATGGTATGAAATGTGCTCTAATAGGAGAAAGTGTTGGTTCTCTTCTCTAATATTTAGAGGGCACTGAAATACACTAAGACAAACAAGATATATTTTCTATGTGGCTTCTTTCCTCAACTAAATGAGGATACAACGAAGTGTAATGTTGCAACTCCATTTCAAACTCTTCTTCCACCAGCGGGCGACAGGAGGAGACAGCTGTAGACAGGACAGCAGCCGAGTGCTGTAACACATTCACCACAACTCAAAGAAAGGATGACTGTCTTAAGCGACTCAGGGCTCTGCTATGTCTGCAGGAGTCAACAACATCCACACGAGTCAACTGAGGGAAAGAAAACAAGGGGCAAGAACATGGAAAAGATTGGGAGGCAGTGGGAAAGGAGTTACAACTACTCTCCGGCCTCGTAGGAAAGCGAAGCTACATACTTGAAAGCATTCCTATACAACACGCCATTAGAAAGCTCTGAAGCTAGAATAATATCTAACTTGAAGAGAAACTTAAATACTATAGAAGAGTAAGCAAGCAAAGAATGAACAAAAGCATTATGAAGAAAGAGGAATAGGCTAGCAGACGAGAATATAGAATAACCAAACATGAGAGATCAGATAAACAGTCTAATGAGTTGATATAATATCGGAATGTGTAAAACATACTACAGACACATTATCAACTCAATAAAATTGTCAATACCTATATATTATTAATCCTATGCATACTAACAACTCAAACTAGGTGTTGATGACGGCAGAATGGGCCTAAAGAGCGAGGATTAATGTTTACTTCCTGAACTGAATGAGGAGCAGAAGGCAGAGCTACAAAGGAAGTCAATACTAGCACTACCAAAATGCCTAATGTGAGTAGGGATAGCTGCAGATGAAGGGACACTAAGTATGATAGAACTGACAGGTTTAAGTCCTCACCTAACTCATTGCTTTCACAATCAATCAGTTTCCCTTCTTTTCTATATCTGCTGCAATCTATCAGTTTCCCTTCTTTTCTATATCTGATATATTCAGGCATAAATTTCTCAGAACAATTCCCTACATTCTTCACATCTAGTTCCAAGATCACACACTGTACCCTTGCACACGGAACAATCCGAATGTTGATCTACTTAACATTTCAACATCCTGCTTATGCCAAAATCATTCCTACATAGCATGAAGTTATTGGTTTTACGTCCGGTGGAAGATATCCTAGGATGGATGGATGGATGTATGAGATTTAGGTCTTAAGACCCAGGACTAGGACCCAAAGGGTCATTCAGTCCCATCATGAGGTATAATTATGAGTAATGGTTTTGTGTTTATTATTTATGGGAGTACAAACTTAATTGAAAAAGAGAGAGAGAGATAGAGAGAGAGAGAAAAAAAGAAAAAAAAAATATATATATTATATATATATAATATGTATTAGATATATATCTATATATATATATATATATATTTCAGTAAATATACTTCTAATTTCCATCCTTTAGTGCTAAAGGCTCAAGAGTGGCTATGCTGTATTTTCTCGCCACAAATCTGTATGCTTCTGCTGGGTACCTACTCATGTTGGAATAAAAGGAAGCAAACATGCACACACAGAAGCTATGTTTGCCATCATTAATATTTCTCTTAATTAAACCAATGTTCTTCACACAGATTTACATAAAAAGATTAAATCTGATATCTGGCAGAAGTGGCAGACCCGCTGGTCATCTATTGCAAATAATACAAAGTATAGAACTATCTGACCCAGTGTATCCTCCTGGTCATTAGCATTCCATAAAAACAGGAGAAGTGAGATAGTTTTATGCAGCTTGAGAATTGGGCACTCTCACCTGACTCATACATTTTTGTTAGAAGGCTCTGAGGCTCCAGAATGTGCCCACTGTAACTGCCCCTTGTCAATTGAGCACATTTTGGTGCAGTGTCAACAGTATGCTGCTGTGCGGTGTAAGCATGGGCTTGCAGGCAAGCTCTTAGCAAAGATTTTGGATAATGATACAGATGTAGAAGATGTATTAAAGTTTATAAAAGGAATTGATTCATTTAATAAGATTTATGTTTTAAGCATTTTTTATATAAATTGAATTAGTATAGAACTTTTTAGTATAAAATTCTTATATTTTATAAATATATATATATATTATATATATATTATTTATTATAATTTTTATTTATATATATTTAATATTTCTAGTAATATATATAAATCATATATTATATTAATATATATTATAAAATTGGATAGAAAAATATATATATATATATCTATATTTTTAGTAATATATATATATATACATATATATATATATATATATATATTTATTTATATATATATTTATATATATATATATATATATATATATATATATATATAGTATATATATAGATATATATATTAGTAAAAAAATATGGATGATATTTATATATATATATATATATATATATATATATATATATATATATATATATATATATATATATATATCGGCGTGGAGATATAGCCAACTTTAACAGAAGGCAAGATTCATAAAACCAGAGAGAGAGAGAGAGAGAGAGAGAGAAGAGAGAGAGAGAGAGAGAGAGAGAGAGAGAGATAATATTAATAATATTTAATCACTTTCTTCCTCAGAACCTCCCTGATGAGTAATGCTGTGGTTCTGATGACCTAAAATTCCTTGATCATTTGTCTAAAAGAGAAGTACTTGCATTAGATTCGTATTTTTAAAGAATAAAAATGTCTTTCTCTATAATCATCAGATGGTTCTATGGTGAAGATAAGTCTATAAACAAAATTGATAAAAAAATAATAAAAATAAAAGCACTATTTAAATACGATATGGAAAAAAACCTTCACGATGGCCAATTTATTAACAAATTTAACGTGAACAGCTGAACATACGATTATTTTATTCCATTGCACTACCTTGACTGCTATTTAGTTCGTAAAATATGAATAAACAACATAATATGATGCAACTAATCGTGTAAAAATATTCTGTATCATTGAACAGTCGTCTGTTAAACTAATTAATGAAAATAATCAGTAAAATGTGTTGGTAAAGTGATATCCTTCAGACAAATAAGACAGGCCTCTTTGAAGTGATTTCATCTCTCTCAGACGATTAACGTACTAATTTTCATTATCTTTTAAGAGAATGCTAGTTAAGCAACGAGCACTTAAAGGGAAATAAACTCTGCTATATAGTTTGTAATTTCTGGTTATTTATGCTTTATGGTTTCATAATATCCTGTAATGCCTAATTAGTCTTTAGTGGTTAAAACTCACGAATTAAAGTTATGACAGTTATAACTAGCTTGGTTAATCGAGTTGAATGACCCTTCACCTGAAACGAGGAATATTTATACCTCAGGTTAATATCAGAGAAATGTTAGGTACTACTCCAGTCAGAGAATAGGTATTTCCTAATGAAATATAATGCTCACATTATCAAGTCATAAGCCAGGACTTTAAAAATTATATAATGAATAAATGGACGCCAAACGCAGAAATCTGAGATATGTAAAGACAATGGATTTGAAGCCTTCATCATACACATTCCTTGTGGAACTGAATTACTTAAAATCCTTTTTTTATAAAAAAAAAAAAAAAAAAATTATCCAAACATCAATTACTAACTTGAATTACGTTCCAATCGTTTCTTATATATTTCTTAGGAGAGCTCTTACCATTTTCCTTATTTTGCCCTACATGTACGTATATTAATACAAAAACAAATCCTGATGGTTTAGTGAGGTTGGGCAGGATTTGGTATCACAAAATTTATCTACCTGGATAAAAATGAATTTCCAACATTGGATCTGAAGCTTAAAAAAAATCTGAATACATCACTTTGTCACAAACTTCTTCAGTTACCAAAGGAGTGGTGTAAAATGTTACTCGAAACGCCTGGTAAAAAAAAAAAAAACCCTTCTGTTTTTTGCCATGTTTTGAAGACGATGTGTGAGGGTAAAGATTGAAAAGAAAAAGTTCCCAGAAAAAATTTTGGAGGCTTAAAGGCTTTCAAGTGAGGTCAGAGAACAGGAGTCATCTAAAAGATTCATCCCTTTCGAAGGGGATTTGCCATTGAAACCGAAAACCGCCGGGAGGAACCCTATCACCGTCCTGATTTTTTGCATTTTATTCAACGTAAACAAAAAATGATGACAAATCTTAATTATGCATATATCTATTTTCCTTTGATTAATGAAAATTAAGCTAAAAAGCTTAGGACAGGGGTACTTTGGCCATTCAGTGCTTAGACTGAAAATGGGAGTTGGAGTGGCTGAACAGCAACATTGAAGGAAGGCTAAAAAGTAGGTTCTCCTAAGGGCCCAAATGAGGCTCCAAACATTTCCCTACAGGATATATTTGTTTTGAAATTTAATTTTATTCTAGTAGAGACAACGATCACCAGTGACAGACCTGTACGGAGGTATTAAGCTACTAAATCATTTTGCAAGTGAATGTAAATGTATTTATAAATACCTTCAAGAAAAAAAATATTACAGCTCAACAGCGGGTAATACCGAACGAACATAAATTCTAAAACAATACTACTAGTAACTCTCCGTATATTGTATATAGTATTGAAATATTTTTCTAAATATCTAAGATTACTTTGCTACCATAAGCAAAAGAAAGTGATATAAACTTCCTTAACTGAATAACTAATTTCTCATATATCACAATTTAAGTAGGAGTACACAATATCATGGATTATTATAGTCCAATGAAACGTTTATGTACAATCCATTAATTATAGGTATAATACAGTACGTCAAAAAATCGAGATGTCAGATCACACAAATAATTACACAGATGTAGGCCATATTGCCTAAATTATAATTTAGGCAATATGGCCCACATCTATGTTAATTACGGAATTTTATAAGAACCAGTATTTCAGGTATCATGCTATTATACTGTACCGTTCGTCAGCTGGGATTATTCACATTTATCTGAATTCGTGTTTTCAAAGGTCCCCGATTGTGCAAGTGATCAAATATACACCATACTTCTCGGCTAACTGCAACTAAATATATTCAAGAAGTTACTGTACACACACACAAAAAATATAAAGTAAAATGATATGACGAAATTTAAGGATAAACGATATTTAATGGTAACAATTATAATACAATACCATCACACAGTTATTTAGTACTACATCTAGGGAATATACGACTACTAATCATACAGGTGGATATGCCTGATAGGATTTATATACACCCACCAATATTCCCTAGATGTGAAATATTTTCTGTTAAAATAAAATTCCATCTAATAAAAAGGGGCCCATAAAAACACCAAAATGTAAAAAGTTAATACTATATTTCAGAGAACCAACTGTGTCTCTAGTCAGGTGGGGAATGAATGAGGGTAAGAGTTACATGAACGCAATATTTATACCAAGGGATAAAGAGGTCAGCCGTTACGTCACTCCAGTTGAAAATTTGTCTTGAATCTTCTTAACTTGCCTGAAGAGACAGACAGTTGGCTCTATGAAATATAACAATGACTTTTTACATTTCGTTGTTTTATGGGCTCCTGTTTATTAGATGGAATTCTGTTCTAACAGCAAATATTTCATAGTCATTTTGGTACATTATGTTATTCAATCGTCTTTCTACGTTTCTTCGATCACATCCAGAAGTCAAGCCCGTTTTTTCGCAAGTCTGAAATAGAACTGATCAGGCTACACAGGCTGAAAAATAAAAAAAATACTTCTTATAAGAATGTCTTAAGGAACAACTGAAAATGTACGGCTTCGTGAGATGGACTCTGCAATCGGATCTCTTCCCTCTCTCACACAAGATATTCCTGCAGGAAAGAAGTGAAAATATGATGTGCAAGATCTTTGTACTTCGTAGTTAATACATGGAACCCAGTCTAACCTTCGTCTCCTCATAATAACTTAAAAAACAAAAGAGCTTAGAACAACCTTGAGCATGAAGATAAAAAATTTTATTTATCCAACACACCCCTTACCGTAAACTAACACTTAGTCTTGGCCCTTGATTTATTCTTTGCCCTAATGCCAGACCGGAAAAATAATTTACGTAGATTTTATAGCTGGTTTTGACAAATTTATATCTGATAAAAATTATAGTCGAAGAGAGAAATGTTTAAAAGGCATCTTAATAAATACATCAGCCGACCTTAACAAGAAGTACCCTGTTCCCCGCAAATTTATGAAAGCCATTCGCTCTCTATAAAAATTAAATGCTGTAATAAGTAGATCCGACAAAGACAGCAAAATCGTGATCGTGGATAAAACATTTTACCTCGATCAAATCAACCAACTCCTTAGTGACACAAACACGAGAAATTAAAAAGTCCCCTCCAAAACGTCCCCGCATTTTTTTTTTTTTTTTTTTTTTTTAGCAAAGTAAGATTAATTTGCAGGCAAAATAAGCATTGCACTACTTGAAAAATTTAAAGTCAAACTCAAAACCATATTAATTTTATGACCTTTCCAAAGCTCAGTCTTCCATTCAGACCTATTATCTCAAGTGCCAGAGCATTCAACTATAAAATTTCGAAGTGGATAGCCGGCCTCCTTTCCCCTTTCTTAGACATTTTCTCCCAGTCACATGAAACATTCTGAAGATATCTGTCACTAATTCAAATGCATATATACAGTTTCACAACATTAAACTTTTAAGCTTAGATGCAGATTCCCTATTCACAAAACTGTCAGTAGAGGACGTACTACAGTGTTTGGTAGAAAAATTAGCACCCTAATCAGATAAATTCCCATTAGCCCTAGATAGAATAATAAAGTTAGTTGAATTATGTGAATCAAATAACGTCTTTTTATTCGTGTAGCATGGACAGACCTGAAAGTCCTGTTTTAGCCAATCTATGCATGGAATATTTTGAAGCTATATTAATAAATGCAATAAAAACCTAAACCTAAACCTAAAGAAATGCTATATATGAGATATGAAAATTATATCCTAACATTCTGGGATAATAGGTGAGACAATTTCAACGAATTTCTCACAAAATCAAATGCATTAATGCACATCATCAAATTTAAAAGTTGAATAGAAAACAGACAACAAATTTGTTTTCTTTATGCTTGAAGAATTAGACACACGACAGAATACAAGTGTTCCGTATACAGAAAACCAACATTTTCAATTTCATACATTCACAATTTAAGTTATAGCATCTCTATCAAGATTACGTAGACAGTAATGTATTTTAAGAGCCTTACGGATTTCCTCCCCAGATTTCGTGGAAAAGGTAATTGAATGAATCTGTAAGCAGCTGTCATCTTCAAAGTACTCTCAGCGTATAATCGAGAAAGCATTCCTTAAAGCTGGCATAATTTTCTACCG
>NC_061087.1:75707575-75710075 GCF_015104395.2 Macrobrachium nipponense
GACACTTAAATGTTTTCTCAATAATCCTTTGTTTACAAGTTATTTCAATATGAAGTAATTTCCTAGTAGTCTCAAAGTAAACTGTGACGAATATAGATTGGATTTATAAAGCTTGAACTTCACAAAATTCGGCACAATGTTATTTAAAGAGCAATACAGTAGAAATTCCAGATCAAGTTTGCTTTTTCCAGTTTACGGTAATGTCTTTCTAAATTCCTGCATTTTGACAGTAAGTCAGCACCATTTCTTGTTGCAGGTGATTTATTTGTTGAATGTTGTATTCTAGTAGCATATCTAATAGCTTTTCGAATTGCCTCTTATCTTCTGCACTACTATTACTCTCTTTTTTATATGTATAAATACAACCACAATCTCCTATTCGTTCTTTCCAGTCTACGAAAAGAAAGTTAAAGTCTCCGGATAGGAGAATAGTCCAGTCCTTGTGATTTCTACATACATCATCCAATTTTCTATTATTATGTCAAACTCTTTAGTATTAGGGGGTCTATATATTACTATGTTTCATTAATTTTTCAGTTTCAAATTCTACCGATATTAGTTCTCATTCTGAGTTACTATATTGCTCATATATTTTTCCTTTATTTTTGTCTTTCCCATATATTGCGGTTTCCCGTTGATTCCTATTTTTTCTATCTGATCTATAAGTTTGGAACCCTTTTATTTGATCGTCATTCCCAGTCTCTTGGGAATACCAGGTTTCACTTATATTCATTATATCTATTTTCTTTTCAATTTGGGTTAGTTCTTCTTAGTACTCTATTTTTCTTTTTGAGTTACTCGTAGCTAAACCCTGCGCATTCATCACTATGATGGTTTGCGTGCTTTCTCCTTCACATTTAATAAGAGTAATAATAAGGATTTTCCCATGTCCCTTTCCTGTTCTGGTATGTTGTTCTTTTCTTCCTTTCCAGAAATTCTGACATTAAAAACTCAACTTTCCCATAATATTTGATCTTCCTTCATCATAATTATTCATTTTGTGTCTAAATCTGCAATTTTTTTCCGTATCTGCAATATCCTCTTGGATCATAAATAGTTCTTATCTCTTGAGCAGTATCTTGGAGCTGATGCTTGGAAATTTTTTGCCGACACTCCATATTGCGGTGATGGCTTGCTTTTTTCCTTCACCTGATATTCTTTGTTCCTCTTTATTTGTTTCTTTCTTATTTTGATTTTATTTGATGATAATTTATTTGATATTGATTCATGGCTACAGGTGCATATATTTAAATTTTTTTTTTTTGTCGAACTTACATCCTTTTTCCTTCTTTTAGGTTTTTGCATATTTTTGGATGTAGATCTCTGCAATCATCCTCATAGCCGTCTAGGTATGCACATTTACCATAGATTTCATAGTTGTGACTACCTTGGGATGTTTGTAGTAACATCTTTCTCCGAATCTGCAATTCCCTCTTTTCAAAATGGTTGCAGACTGTCTTTCTTGTCTATTTTTTCCTCTTTCCCATCAGTGTGCAGATCGATCTCTGGTAGATTTTCTTGTGTTGTCATGTCGTAATTTATTTCTTCGTATGTATGCTGCTTGATTGCCCTCATATGTAGTATCAATTAGTATCTCTGCATCCATACTTTTATCTTGTTCTTTGTTTTCCTTATTTTTTCTGTCATTTCAGTTTTGTTTACTTCTCTTCCGTTTTCCTATTTTTCTTCTTCTTCTTCCTCTTCCTCCTCTTCTTCATCCTCAACTATTTGTACATTCAAGTCTTGATTTAATAACATTGTCTATCCATGATAGACATGTTAAGCAAAATATTCAAGTATCCTTTCTCATATCTTGCATTACTTCAGCACATTGAGGATGCGTCGGAAAGTTGCATGCAGAACATTTTCTGATCAGGTTTTGTGGATTAACTATGCTATACCACACCTTACACAGTTTGCATGCATTTGGCATTCTTTTTCCTATTGCATCAATTAGGATATTCACAATGTTCACCTTATTCATTTTCTTTGACGGAATATGTTGATTTATGTATATTTTCTTTGAGTCTCTTGACCACTTTGGATTTTATTTGGAACTTCTTCAATTATTTTCAAGATGTTTTCTGTTGATTTGTTCCAGTTTGAAGGATCATATCCTTCTAATATATCTATGAATGCTTTGTATCTTTTTGGTTAGGGCTGTTGTTGATCTCAATAGATGAGAAATGCCAGCTCCCTTCCTGCTACCTCATCGTATTGCGAATCTGCTAAACACGCTAAATTTCACCATTTTTTTTCTACAGTTGGAACTTACTGCCATCTTGATCTGATTTACAGTATTTCACTTGATAAAACTAACTTAGTAGACGCTTTATACTACTATTTTCACACTAATCTTATCACCAACAGTTAACGAACACTTCTAGATATTTATAAATTTCCAGATGTATGTTAAACGCGTGATATCTGTTGATTAATCAGTGCGTGGTAACGTCTAACCAAGCAAAATGGCACTGAGAGAGAGAGAGAGAGAGAGAGA
>NC_061087.1:75720075-75741221 GCF_015104395.2 Macrobrachium nipponense
TGCTGGGCACTACCTTAATATATGGAAGTTTTTCGACTTCTTGAAGAAGGAACAAAATTATAATGATGTAAAAGTTGACCAATTCTTCGCTGGTACTTCATCTCAACTCAAGAAAAGAAATACCGTGATTCTCTGAACAAAATAAAACGGATTGTTGAAAAAATACTCTTCATATAGCGATGTCATTGATTATCTGCGGGCAATAGCCCATAATCTTGCTTTCTGATTTTTAATAAAACAAATTTGTGGTTTTTTATAAATCTATTCATTTCTCAAATATTTTGTTTCTTAAATATTTTGCCCATGACTGTACAGTTGCTTTATTTATTGTATATTTTTAAACATGCTTAATAAATACAAAAAAAAGTCTACATTGTTTTCTAATATCCTAAATAAAGACTAGTAAGTAATTATTTCATATATCAAAGATAAAAGGTTAAAATCTGAAACAACCAATAAGTAATGGAACATTAACTAAGGCTGCAATCTGAATTTGTCACCAATTATCAGTCAATGAAAATATTTTATTTTTCACTTGGCCGATTGAATTTGGTTTAAGACCTTTTTTTTAATTTTCTATCAATTGTTGTTGGTGAATTGTGCACTCGATAAACTGAGCATGTTGATGAACTGTTGTCGATGAACTGTTGTCGGTTAATTGTTGTCAGTGAATTGCTGTGGTAAATTCGCCTAGACCCAATCACCAGATCATCAGCATACAACAATTCCCACAGCTCTTCATTCCTGATCGTTTCACTCAACACATCCATGACCAGCACAAACAAAAATGGGCTTAATACTGACCCCTGGTGTAATCCAACACTAACTTCAAAGTTTTCTGTTTCCCCAACTGCTGTTATCACTTTTGAGTGTTATTTTATAATCATCTCGACCAGCCTAACCAACTTTTCTGGGACTTCCCTTTTCTTTAAACACCAAAACATCACTTCTCTTGGGATTCCATCGTATGCTTTCTCTATGTCATGAATGCACAACAGAGCTCCTGGTTTTCCCTCTAGCCTCTTTTCCTTCCTGTAGCTATGTTACTATGAAGATGGCATCCACTGTCCCTCTTCCTCTCATGAATCCATACTGGTGTTTCCCAATCTGTATAATCTCTCTTAATCTCTCATCCATTACTCTCTAAAACTTTCAATCCATGCTCTGTTAGTTTAATTACCCTGTGGTTACCACGATCCATGACCTCTCCCTTCTGCTTGTAAATTATATCTAGTAAACTCTCCTCCCCATCAGGCTTGCCTTTCTTTTCCTCTTCACATATACCTTTTTTAATAAATCCAGCATCCATTTCTCCCCCCCTCTGCACCTAGTAATTTGAGCATTTCAATTGGAACTCTGGTGAACCTGGTGATTTACCATTCTTCATTTTCTTTAATGTTCCCTTCACTTCTGTATCCTGTATCTCCCTCAAGGGTCCCTCCAACCTCTGTGTTTCCCCCATCTCCTCTCTCTCATTTTCAGTATTTACCAGTTTTTCAAAATACTCTCGCCATCTCATCTTGATGTCTTCTTCCCTATAAAATATATTAGTTTTACAAAATATTCTCGCCATCTCTTCTTATTGCCTACCTCCCTATAAAATATATTTCCATTACTATCCTTGATGACACCCAATCTACCCACATCCTGTCTCTGCCTTTCCTCAAGTTTGAAATCTTATAGATATCCTTTTCTCCTTCTCTTGTTCCTAGTCTTTCATTCAACTGCTCTGCCGACCTTCCCTTAGCCATACCTACCCTCCTCTTCGCCTCTCTTTCCTCTTCTCTGTACCTTTCTTCTACACCCTGTGCATGCCTTAGTTTCCAGTCCTTAAATGCTTTTGATTTTCTTTTAATAGATTCTTGCACCTCTCCATACCACCACCACTTTTCTCCTCTCAACACTCAATATCCACTGGTTCTTCCTTCCCATCAGTTCCTCTGCTTCCCCCACACATATTTCTTTCATATCTACCCAGATATTTTCCAATCAATTACCCTGTCCAAATTCTACCTTCCCCCTTTCCAGATGTCTCTCTCGCCGCAGAATCCTCCTAAATTGCTCCCCCGGCGAGAATCCTCCTAAATTGCTCCCCCTTTCAGGTCTAAAATCTTAATTTTAGACCCTCCTTTTCTCTTCTCAGGTTTCCTACCTCTCATTTTAAAATCCATCACCACCAACCTATGCTGTTTAACACATGCCTCTCCCAAAATCAATTTGGAGTTTGTCACATTGCTTTTGTCGGCTCCTCTAACCAGGATGTAATCTATTTGGCTCTGCACTCCTCCACTTTCATAAGTTATCAAGTACTTATCTAACTTCTGAAACCATGTGTTCATACAGGCCAATTAAAAACTCACAGCCATCTCCAATAAATAATCGCCATCTTCATTTCTAATTCCAAACCCATGGCCTCCGAGTACCTCCTCATACCAATCTCTTCTCTTTCCCACCCTGTCATTCATATCAGCTGCTCTTATTAGTTTCTCCTCCTCTTTCATTGTTCTAATGTCAGCCTCAAACTCTTGTCTAAATAATTCTTTCTCTTGCTCTTGGCAACCCATCTGAGGAGCATATGCTTTTATATTTACTACCTTGTCCCCTATTATTATTGAAATCTTTAAAAGCTAATAATTTACTCTCTTTACTTCTACTGCATTTTTCGTTCCAGTTGTTACTTGCTATAATTCCAACTCCATTCTTTCACTCTGACCCACGTAATATCACTCGAGTTCCACTCCCTTTCCACCTAGTCTCACAAGAAATTTATCCTACTTCTCTCCATCACATCTATCTCCCTCAGTTTACCTGTTAGAGTACCTACGTTCCACGTACTTGCTCTTATCTTCCACTCTTTCACTAACTTCTTTGGCCACAGTCGTGAACCCTGCGGCACCCCTCGCCCATTCATCATGCCAGTAGGGGGATTCTGACACGAGTTGCTTACAGGGGGTGCCCTAGTCGCTCACACATTCTTTAAAACATCAGGCATGGTTTATTGTTTAACAAAGGGGTTTTTACGACTGCATGCCCTTGCTGTCATCAACCACAGTTATTGGCGGTGGGCCTAGCCTTTGACCAAAAAGTCCACACCTGCAAGGCAGCAGTTTCCACAGTTATTGGCAGTGGGCTTAGCCTTTTCCTAAAAAGTAAGACTAAAAGACAGCAGCTATCCTTTTAGTTGCCTTTTACGACCCGCAGAACATATCACAGGGTAAAAATATATATAGCCACTCCCAATTAGACCAAATCTAAGATTAAATCGCACTGTAAATTCTAACATACAAGTGAAGTCATGATAACCGATTGGTGAATTACTGTTAACAATATTAGATTTACTTATTTTATATCTTTCCTTGACATTCCTATGTAATGAATACCATATCAAATGGAACGAAAGCGAAACTGTTTTTCATGTTGCATGCTAGGCAATTAACTCAACATTCCTTTGGAAATGTACATAAAACCAGATACAATGTAGATATATAATCTTATTTTACGATTCCTTGACTAACTTTGTTTTTTACAAGCAAACTTTTGGTATTCATCTAAAAGCTAAACGGTAAAGTCGACAATTATGTCATCCCATGTTTCAGTTAATTGTCGGAAACAGGCTGGCCAGAGAAGGGCTAACGATTCACCTGGGTCAACATCTCAAGATGCTTCAGCAAAGCAGCTTCAGCAAATAAACCATGTATTAACTATACTGTTTTTTCCATCTGTCCACCCACCTGTGGTGTTTTCGCATGGTAACAGTGTCCCGGGCTTTAAATAGTTTCGCTATGTGTAAGTTTTAGGTAAATAAAAGGATATCTGGGAGTGCATTTGCAACTGAAAAGTGTTTTAATAAATTACAGTATGCGAATTACACCGTTAATATTCGAAATAGGATATTATTATTGTTGTTGAATGTAAGCAATGTAACTATGTAAAGCCCGGGACGCAGTGTTACCATACGCAAACACCACAGGCGGATGGACAGATGGAAAAAAACAGATTATAGACATTATTCACATGTTGTGAATACACAGCTGATAAGTTAGTACCTATCTTCCTTGTTTATGGAGAACACGTGTAACAATAGAATTTAAATTACTCTGCTATAGCCATGACAAGTAATTGTCCATATTAACGTGGTTTACGCACCATATTAGAGACCACAAGCACCGAGAATTCATATTATAAAGGGGGATTATTGAGATAAAAGTGGTTAAAATGCCTGTCGCACTGCGGATAGAATCGGTCCTGACCACGCAGTCACGTTCCCGGTTGCTGAATCTTGAACTCTTTTACAACAAGAGGTTGTTGCATGAAGATATTGTCCCAACTCTTTGATTGCAAATGGCAAGATCAATCTAATAAATTATATGTATTCACATATGGAATATTTAATATTGCAAATGTCATACATATGAATTATATATATGTATGTATATAACCTTAGCATGAAAATCTTTTATAAGCCTACCTCACCCTTCATTGTATATTCACCAAAACAATCATGTCTGTATTAGACATGTGTTAAAAATGAGGATGAAATCTCGAATGTCAGTGTTCATAGTTTTTATTTTCTGCCTACAGTTCTTACAGCTCACTTCACTCTATCCTTCTGTAAGTTTACTTCAAACGTTGTATTATATGAAGGACAAAACATTTTATTAAACAGCTTTCAATTAATAAAATTACCTTCGTAAACGAAAACACGTCAGTCGGTCACTACCCTCTTAATTATTCTTACCTTAACTACTTGCAAACTTTTATCTAGCACCTCCGACTCTTATCACCAAACATTTGTCAAATGCCAACATCACCATCCATAAGAAATAACCAGTGTATTTGATCAAGGACATTACAAATAACCTAAACCAACAGTAAATAATGCTATAAAGGAGAGAAATGATATCCAATCTCCCAGCGCTGAGAAGGACATTTGGCACATCGTGACGTCATAGGAAATAACATTCTGTATGGGTGCCCTTTCACTA
Source organism: Macrobrachium nipponense (assembly GCF_015104395.2). Taxonomy (NCBI): domain Eukaryota; kingdom Metazoa; phylum Arthropoda; class Malacostraca; order Decapoda; family Palaemonidae; genus Macrobrachium; species Macrobrachium nipponense. The sequence continues at coordinate 75,725,061 of NC_061087.1, forward strand.
TAAAACTTATTGTGGGCTTTATTATAGCCAATATCTAATATATATTGTAAGCAACACAGAGAAAGATCCTTTTAAAAACTTTCTTAGCTTGCCTTATTTTAGTGATTTTGAAACCATAAAGTCATTGTTAAAATCTTTAAGGTCAACCTCGTTTTTTCTTATAACAACACACTATAAGGAATACTAATAAAAAAAAGCCTCAAGGAAAGTTACAACATATATAAAATTCCATGTTTGGATTGCCCCTTCTTTTATATCGGCCAATCTAGCAAGGATTTAGTATAAATAAGAATTAAACAGCATATGTATTCTGTCAAAACTGGGCACACATCCAACGCAATATTCATTCAAGTGAAAACGACCACAGAATAAACTGGAACGGCAGTTCAGTAATTACACGTTCAAAAGATCTCGTCACGAAATCTTTTAGAAACTGCTGTCATACAACTTACTTTCAATTGTAATTTTAATATTAGCTCTGGCTTGTATTATCTTGACCCTTGTATAAGTAACATGTTTAAGTTATCTTAAATATAAAATCACAGAATTCATTACAAATTAGTTAACTTATAGATACTTTTATGTATGTTTAATATTTTTTGTGTGAATAAGTTTACCTTACGTAAAAGTTTTTATTGTTTACCAAAATGCAATTTTGTGTTCAGTTACCACTCTGTATAATCTCTTAATTGTCCTTGGCCACGCTTCTGGGCAGATTTGCAACGTTGGCCATTTGTACCCTTAAAATTTTGACCCCTGTTTTGGGAAGGTTACTAATTCTCCAGGTGGGTTGGATTCTAGGTACATATTAGATATACATAAAAGATCTATAAGGTAACTAATTTGTAATAAAGTCTGTGATTTTATATTTAAGATAACTTAAACATTTTACTTATACAAGGGTCAAGATAATACAAGCCAAAGCTAATATATATATATATATATATATATATATATATATATATATATATATATATATATTATATATATATATATATATATATATATATATATATGATAGATAGATAGATAAGATAGATAGATAGATAGATAGATAGATAGAGAGATAGATAGATAGATAGTACTATAAATATATATATATATATATATATATATATATATATATATATATATATATATATATATTATACATACATAGAAATAATCTTAACTAACAGTAGCACGTTTCCCGAAAAAGGTAAACTGTTATACAAATTTTTGCCTAGCAGAAAAATGCAAACCCTGACATAATTGTGTCTGCCAAAAAAGCATAAAACTGATTCCAATTTTAATAGGTTATGAATTTTCTTTCACTCCACATCGAGAAACAACCCGCAGCAGGATCCCAAAGGAACGGGAAAAACCAAAATGGAAAACTTCAGGGGGGCTCTTTTGTAGCCAAACATTCATTCCCATTTAGGATACGGCACAAAAAGTGGCCTCTATTTTTTAAATATTGCCTATATTGCCCTCTATCCTTGGATGAAATATGACCCGATGTACGCCAGACTCAATATTATCTAATCGGCACCTCACCGACAGTTCCTCCCCATTTGGATGTCAAAATTATTTCCCTCTTTCCCCCGAAAAATGTCGTTCTGTTTTTTTACCACAAACATATGTATTGTACTACAGAGAATGAATTACCACAGCTCCCTCCAGGTTGTGGATTTTTAATAGTGGGCCTAACACGACTTAAGGCGTTGCATCTTTATTTTTTAATACGGCTGCATTTCATACCGAGGGATGTTTTGCAAAGATTTTTTGCTTGCTTCACTGTCAATGTTATGTCGGTACCAGAGTATTTATACAAATCGTATGTTTTGATATCACCTTTATGACTTATAGGATTATCATGAATAGCTAATTATGAGATGACCTGATGAGGAATTTTTCTTTGAGTTAAATCTGGTCTTTTCCTCACCATATAATAGTCAATTTCCTTTTATTAGAGCATTCAGACGCTTGTATTTTACAGCCTGACTATAAAAATGATAATTTCTTGTAATTGCTGCCAATTTGACTAAGTCTTTATTGGAAATCTACATGTACACTCGGCAAGGAAAGTTAAGATACAGTTTTTTTAAATCTTCGGACATATATTGTTCAATAATGCCACACCTGGCAACTCTTGAAAGGGGGTGGAGCTTCAAAATCATAGCGTTTGTTGCTTTCTAGATTTTCATCAACTTTGCACCATAAAGATACTGTTGAGGTCCTATAATCATTTATACTTAAATGTAGAAACAGGCTCTATGTTATTCGTTAATATTGGTTTGGTAACGTCAGTTCAGATCATCCTTTTTTAAAACCTACTGTGAAACCTTATTTATTAGTAATGTTTGACACTAAACTGATGTAAAATTCATACGTAATTAAAGACGGATCTTAAACAATGAGAGGAAGGGGTTTTAAAATTTGGGCAGTACTTGTGGAAATCGTGAGGAACAATACAATAAAGAATGAAATATTATGACGATAGAGAGAGAGCGCGCAAGCATAGACCTATCGATAGAGATACTTAATTCATTATATTTACTTTGAGAGATTAAGTGATAGTATTTTTTCAAATGTTTCAAAAGTGGAGAGAGAGAGAGAGAGAGAGCGCGCAAGCATAGGCCTATCTTTTGGGAATACTTAATTCATTATATTTACTTTGAGAGATTGAGTGATAATATTTTTTCAAATGTTTTAAAAGTGGGGAGAGAGAGAGAGAGAGAGAGAGAGAGAGAGAGAGAGAGAGAGAGAGAGAGAGAGAGAGAGAGAGAAAGCAAAATCTGTTCATGTGAAAGCTTAGGCCTATTATAACTACTTAACCCTTAAACGCCGACTGGACGTATTTTACGTCGACATTTTTTTGTCTCTCGGGTGCCGACTGGACGTATTTTACGTCGACATACAAAAGTTTTTTTAAAAATTCGCGGAAAAATACTTTTAGGCCTACCAGCCAAAAACTCTTGAATCACGCGCCTTGGGGATGCTGGGAGTTCACGGATCAAGGTGTGTTTTGTTTGCAATCGTTACGCAGGCGCGCAAGCGCGAATTTCTTTCTTGCTGCACTAAAAAGTATCTGTGACACATCTCTGAAATTATTTCGTCACTTTGACATAATTTTTGTACCATTTTAAATTAGCCGTTACATAAAGTATTATATATGAAAATGTGCGCATTTTATGTAGAATACAACAAAAAAATACTCATGATTTTAGCTTTTATCAGTTTTAAGTATTTCATATAAATAACGATAAGTGCCAAAATTTCAACCTTTGGTCAACTTGACTCTACCGAAATGGTCGAAAACGCAATTGTAAGCTAAAACTCTTATATTTTAGTAATATTAAATCATTTAACTTAATTTTGCAACTAATTGGAAGTGTCTAGCACAATATTTCGATTTATGGTGAATTTATGAAAAAACTTTTCCTTACGTCCGCGCGGTAACTCTTCCGAAAATAATCATACATGCGATTGTGGTAATGTTTGCACATTTTAAATTAGCCCGTTACATAAGTTTTTTATATATGAAAAATGTGCGCCCCCCCCAAATTTCATGCACAATACAACTAAAAACAACCCATGGTTGTAGCTTTTATCAATTTTGAAATATTTTCATATAAAAAATTGATAAGTGACAAATTTTCAACCTTCAGTCAATTTTGACTCTACCGAAATGGTCGAAAAACGCAATTGTAAGCTAAAACGCCTATATTCTAGTAATATTCAAGCATTTACCTTCATTTTGCAACAAATTGGAAGTCTCTAGCACAATATTTCGATTTATGGTGAATTTATGAAAAAAATAACATTTTCTTTACGTCCGCGCGGTAACTCTTCCGAAAAAATCATACGTGCGATTGTGGTAATGTTTGCACCATTTTAAATTAGCCGTTACATAACGTTTATATATGAAAATGTGCGCAATTTAATGTATAATATCAACAATAAATAGTTTGAAGGTTGTAGCTATTCTCATTTTCGAAATATTTGCATATAAATCACGATAAATAGAAAAAAAAACCACGTTCGGTCAAATTTGACTCTATCGAAATGGTCGAAAAACGCAATTGTAAGATAAAACTCTTACAGTCTAGTAATATTCAGTCATTTATCTTCATCGTGAAACAAATTTGAAGTCTCTAGCACAATATTTAAATTTATGGTGAATTTTTAAAAAAAAACTTTCCTTCCCTCCGCGCGCGGATTCTCCGCCACAAATCTCCGAAATGCGTAAGTCCCATTCTCGGAATATTTGCTCCGTTTCATATTAGGCATTTCATAGAGTTTTTTATATGAGACTGTGCGCAATTTCATGTAGAATAAAACTAAAAATATTTGAAAGGTGTGTAGCTTTTCTTATTTCCGAAATAATTGCATATAAAAAAATATATATATAAAAAAAAGTCGACATTCGGTCCAACTTTAGCTCGTCAGATATGGTCGAAAACTGCATTTGTAAGCTAATATTCTTACAGTATAGTAATATTCAATCATTTGTCTTCATTCTGAAACATATTGGAAGTCTCTAGGACAATATTTAGATTTATGGTGAATTTTTGAAAAAAATATGTGTTTACGTAAGCGCGTTTACGAATTCATGCATTATTTTGTGATAATATTTTTCTGTGTTGCTTTTATCGTTTTACAATGTGTTATATCTCAAAATGATCGCAATTTAGTGCACATTACAACGAAAAAAATAGTAACTTGTTACCTTCAACCGTTTTGCGCAAAGCACGATTTGAATACAATTATATATGAATTTCGTTTTTGCGCTATCATATATCGCATTATTTATATATGATAATGATAATATTTTTCATTTGCTGATGGTTGCACTAAACTTCAAGCAATGACAAAAAAAGGAGCCAAAAATGAACTCTTAACTCTTGAAAACTAAGCGCGCTGTGATTTTTTGAAAAAAATATTTTTTTCCGATTACGCGCTCACTCTCAAACCCCTCCGGCATACGGGAGTCATTTTTTTATTACCGCTCCGGCGTTTAAGGGTTAATTTCATTATATTTTCTTTCGGAGATTGAGTGGTAATATATTTTTATATATTTTTAAAGTATGTTTTAGAAGTGGAGAGAGAGAGAGAGAGAGAGAGAGAGAGAGAGAGAGAGAGAGAGAGAGAGAGAGAATTATAGTACAGGTGGCGAACTTGTGACGGGGAAAGGCAGAAGAAAATATAATAAATTAAGTATCTCTATCGATAGGCCTATGCTTGCCAATATGATATGACTGCCAAGATCGTGCTGCACTATGCTAGATAAAATTTGAGGGATCATAATAATCAAGTTAATTCTCTAAGAAATTCATACCCTAATCTTGATTACATTCGACAGTTGCCGTAGGTAGCATTATAAGACTGTAAAAAGACGGGGAAAATTTTAGACACAGGGTGCGGTCATTCTTGCTCTCTTGATATAGTCTTTACTTTTGAAAATGGGGTTTCATCCACATATCATTCACGAAAAAAACTGAGTTAGGTAAAAAATATTTATTACCACAAATAACTCAATATGTATTGCACAGGCAATTAAAGTTATCGTGAGAGATCTTTCAGCCTCACGGCAAAGAAATGCAGTCGTGTAGGGCTGTAGGCTACTACGAATTGCTTTGTAATGGGAGCATATAGCCAGAAAATCGTTGAGCTGACATGCTACTTTAACCTTGATTAAGAATTATGTTTTAATACAGTAGCTTTGTGAACAGCAACTAGCATTCGATCCATGTCAACGTCAAAGTAATCAAAGTGTGAAATCCGTTACGTTAGCCAGTATCCAGTGAGTTGCGCTTTCCCGCTCGAAGTTCTAGGGCTCCTCCTCACATCATAGAAAACGCTCTTGCGGATGCAACAAGATTTGTTCAACCTACCTTAGCCGTCGCAATATTGACTGCCATTGAGGTCAGCTAACTTTAATCGCTTTGGAATACAAACATAAGTTTTGTAGAATCTAAAATAATTGCATTCACCACTTACGATGATGCAATATATCCCCGTTCATGAAGCAAAACGAGTAAATATTGTCTTCGTGAGGATGGAAGATGATGCCTTTGATACAAGGTAGTGGAGAAGGACGCATCAGGCAACTGACCCTTTAATGCAGGAATAACGGTGGGAAAGAAGATATATATTTTTACCAATATATAATGTATATTTGTATATATGGTGTGTGTATTATATATACATACATATATATATATATATATATATATATATATATATATATATATATATATATATATATATATATATATATATGTGAGTATATATTATATATATATATATTATATATTATATATATATATATATATATATATATATATATATATATATATATATATATATATATATATATATGTGAGTATATATTATATTATATATTATATATGTAATTATCACATCGAACCGTGATTCATTTATATATAATTCGAGCTACAAATGTCCTTAATACCTAAATTCGCTCTTCTGCGGAATTGATATATTTTCATATATGTACCGAAGGAGAATTTGTTAGTTTATAATAATTTCGTCCCCACATGGGATCGAACCACTATAATTGGTACCTGATAATATGGGGACGAAAATTATTATCAACTAAAAAAATTCCCCTTCGTTACATAAATGAAAATATATCAATTCCGAGGTAGTGCGAATATATATATATATATATATATATATATATATATATATATATATACTATATATATATTATATATACACATATATATATATATATAATATATATATATATATATATATATATATATATATAATATATATATACATCTACTATATATATATATATATAAATATATATATATATATATATATATATAATATATATATATAATATATATATATATATATATGTGTAGATATATGTATATATATGGATATAATATGTATATATATATATATATATATTATATATATATATATATATATATATATATATATATATGATATCTATATATATATATATATATATATATATAATATATATAGTATATATAGGTATATATATAGGTAAATATATAGGTATATGATAGGGTATAGTATATATTATATATATATAATATATATATATATATATATATATATCATATCATACGGTGTATATATATATATATATATATATATATATATATATATATATATATATATATTATATGATATATATATATATCTATCATATATATATATATATATATATATATATATTCGCACTACCTCGGAATTGATATATTTTCATATATGTAACGAAGGGGAATTTTTTTAGTTGATAATAATTTCGTCCCCATATTATCAGGTACAATTATAGTGGTTCGATCCCATGTGGGGACGAAATTATTATAAACTAAACAAATTCTCCTTCGGTACATATATGAAAATATATCAATTCCGCAGAAGAGCGAATTTAGGTATTAAAGGACATTTGTAGCTCGAATTATATATAAATGAATCACGGTTCGATGTGATAATTACATATATAATATATATATATATATATATATATATATATATATATATATATATATATATATATATATATATATATATATATATATATATTATATATATATATATATATATATATATATATATATATATATATATATATATATATATATATATATATATATATATATAATACACACACCATATATACAAATATACATATATTTTGGTAAAAATATATATCTTCTTCCACCGTTATTCCTGCATTAGAGTCAGTTGCCTGATGCATCTTCTCCACTACCTTGTATCAAAGGCATCATCCTCCACCAAATCTCTTCTCTCCATATCTTCCTTCACTTTATTTCGCTCGCCATCTAATTCTCTGCCTCCCTTTTCAGATTCTTCCTCTAACAGGTTCCTCCCAAGCCCTCTTCACTCCCTCCTCGTCATACATCCTCAACACATGCCCTCTCCATCTCAATCGTGACTCTCTTATCACCTCTAATTTTTTACTAAGCCTGCCCTTCTTATTTCATCATTTTCCAATCTCTCAAAGAGACATATTCCCATGATCCACCTAAGAACTGTCATCTCTGTTCTCTCAAACCTTACTCCCTCTTTTCTTCTTAAAGCCCATGTTTCTGCTCCATACAGTAACACTGGTCTTATCACTGTGTTATATATCTCCACTTTGTTTTAGCCTGATTGGCATTTTCCTATCACATATCACTCCAGCTACCTCTCTCCACCTCCTCTCATGAAGGTATTATCCTATCGTCAACTTCAGCCTCACATCCTCCCTCTTGGCTTAAATTAGATCTTAAGGTATTTAAACTTTTCTGATTGTTTTATAATCGAGCCTCTCTTTTCTTGTATTTCTATTCTGTCTCTATCTTCCCTACTGCTTGGCAAGACATCTTTACTTTAAATTCAGCTTTAAGCCACCCCTCTCTAAAGATTCCTGCCACTCTCCAACCCTTCTGTAGGTCCTCCTCATTTTCAGCAGTAATCACCAGGGGATCCGGCGAATTTACCGACAACAATTCACCGACAAGAATTTACCGACAACAGTTCATCGACAACAGTTCATCGACAAGCTCAATTTATCAACTGCACAATTCACCGACATTGTGATTGATCAATTCACCAAAAACAATTAAGCTAAGATAAAAAAGGAAAGATCATTAACAAGACTGTACCAGCCACATATAAAATAAAGGTCTGAATACTAAACTGGTAGTTATGAAATAACCGAGGCAATAAATCACCAAATAAGGTTTTAATGCTAAACAGGTAGTTTAAAAGGATGTTTCTTCCATTTTTCTCAGTGTATCTTTCGTGCCATCCAGGCTAATGGACTGAAAAGAAGATATGAAGAGGATGCAGAATTTGCTCTAAATCTCCGTTATTTGCCCGCCATAGCATATGCACCTGTTGATTCGGTAGTCAGTGCATTTGAATTGCTATGTGATGCTGATATCCTCCCGAGTGAAGCAGAAGCCGTAGTGGACTATTTTGAAGTTACGTGGATAGGCCGTCCTGACATAAGGGAAAGAAACCGTCGTCCGTAGACCTCCCCAAGTTTGAACTCGAGATGTGGAATGTTTATGAATCTGCTTTACTATCCCTACCAAAGACAAATAATACGGTAGAAGGCTGGCACCGAACTTTTGAAACACAAGTTGCTGGGCACTACCTTAATATATGGAAGTTTTCGACTTCTTGAAGAAGGAACAAAATTATAATGATGTAAAAGTTGACCAATTCTTCGCTGGTACTTCATCTCAACCATCAAGAAAGAAATACCGTGATTCTTCTGAACAAATAAAACGGATTGTTGAAAAATACTCTTCATATAGCGATGTCATTGATTATCTGCGGGCAATAGCCCATAATCTTGCTTTCTGATTTTTAATAAAACAATTTGTGGTTTTTTATAAATCTATTCATTTCTCAAATATTTTGTTTCTTAAATATTTTGCCCATGACTGTGCAAGTTGCTTTATTTTTATTGTATATTTTAAACTTAAACATGCTTAATAAATACAAAAAAAGTCTACATTGTTTTCTAATATCCTAAATAAAGACTAGTAAGTAATTATTTCATATATCAAAGATAAAAGGTTAAAATCTGAAACAACCAATAAGTAATGGAACATTTTAACTAAGGCTGCAATCTGAATTTGTCACCAATTATCAGTCAATGAAAATATTTTATTTTTCACTTGGCCGATTGAATTTGGTTTAAGACCTTTTTTTTAATTTTTCTATCAATTGTTGTTGGTGAATTGTTGCACTCGATAAACTGAGCATGTTGATGAACTGTTGTCGATGAAACTGTTGTCGGTTAATTGTTGTCAGTGAATTGCTGTGGTAAATTCGCCTAGACCCAATCACCAGATCATCAGCATACAACAATTCCCACAGCTCTTCATTCCTGATCGTTTCACTCAACACATCCATGACCAGCACAAACAAAAATGGGCTTAATACTGACCCCTGGTGTAATCCAACACTAACTTCAAAGTTTTCTGTTTCCCCAACTGCTGTTATCACTTTTGAGTGTTATTTCATATATCATCTCGACCAGCCTAACCAACTTTTCTGGGACTTCCCTTTTCTTTAAACACCAAAACATCACTTCTCTTGGGATTCCATCGTATGCTTTCTCTATGTCTATGAATGCACAACAGAGCTCCTGGTTTCCCTCTAGCCTCTTTTCCTGTAGCTATGTTACTATGAAGATGGCATCCACTGTCCCTCTTCCTCTCATGAATCCATACTGGTGTTTCCCAATCTGTATAATCTCTCTTAATCTCTCATCCATTACTCTCTACTTTTCAACCCATGCCCTTCTGTTAGTTTAATTACCCTGTGGTTACCACGATCCATGACCTCTCCCTTCTGCTTGTAAATATATACCAGTATACTCTCCTCCCCATCCCTTGGCATTTCTTCCTCTTCACATATACCTTTTAATAAATCCAGCATCCATTTCTCCCCCCCTCTGCACCTAGTAATTTGAGCATTTCAATTGGAACTCTGGTGAACCTGGTGATTTACCATTCTTCATTTTCTTTAATGTTCCCTTCACTTCTGTATCCTGTATCTCCCTCAAGGGTCCCTCCAACCTCTGTGTTTCCCCCATCTCCTCTCTCTCATTTTCAGTATTTACAAGTTTTCAAAATATCTCGCCATCTCATCTTGATGTCTTCTTCCCTATAAAATATATTAGTTTTACAAAATATTCTCGCCATCTCTTCTTATTGCCTACCTCCCTATAAAATATATTTCCATTACTATCCTTGATGACACCCAATCTACCCACATCCTGTCTCTGCCTTTCCCTCAAGTTTGAAATCTTATAGATATCCTTTTCTCCTTATTCTTTTCTCCTTCTCTTGTTCCTAGTCTTTCATTCAACTGCTCTGCCAACCTTCCCTTAGCCATACCTACCCTCCTCTTCGCCTCTCTTTCCTCTTCTCTTGTACCTTTCTTCTACACCCTGTTGCATGCGTTTAGTTTCCTCAGTCCTTAAATGCTTTTGATTTTCTTTTAATAGATTCTTGCACCTCTCCATACCACCACCACTTTTCTCCTCTCAACACTCAATATCCACTGGTTCTTCCTTCCCATCAGTTCCTCTGCTTCCCCCACACATATTTCTTTCATATCTACCCAGATATTTTCCAATCAATTACCCTGTCCAAATTCTACCTTCCCCTTTCCAGATGTCTCTCTCGCCGCAGAATCCTCCTAAATTGCTCCCCCGGCGAGAATCCTCCTAAATTGCTCCCCCTTTCAGGTCTAAAATCTTAATTTTAGACCCTCCTTTTCTCTTCTCAGGTTTCCTACCTCTCATTTTAAAATCCATCACCACCAACCTATGCTGTTTAACACACGCCTCTCCCAAAATCAATTTGGAGTTTGTCACATTGCTTTTGTCGGCTCCTCTAACCAGGATGTAATCTATTTGGCTCTGCACTCCTCCATTTTCATAAGTTATCAAGTACTTATCTAACTTCTGAAACCATGTGTTCATACAGGCCAATTAAAAACTCACAGCCATCTCCAATAAATAATCGCCATCTTCATTTCTAATTCCAAACCCATGGCCTCCGAGTACCTCCTCATACCAATCTCTTCTCTTTCCCACCCTGTCATTCATATCAGCTGCTCTTATTAGTTTCTCCTCCTCTTTCATTGTTCTAATGTCAGCCTCAAACTCTTGTCTAAATAATTCTTTCTATTGCTCTTGGCAACCCATCTGAGGAGCATATGCTTTTATATTTACTACCTTGTCCCCTATTATTATTGAAATCTTTAAAAGCTAATAATTTACTCTCTTTACTTCTACTGCATTTTTCGTTCCAGTTGTTACTTGCTATAATTCCAACTCCATTCCTTCACTCTCTTGACCCACTGTAATATCACTCGAGTTCCACTCCCTTTCCACCTAGTCTCACAAGAAATTTATCCTACTTCTCTCCATCACATCTATCTCCCTCAGTTTACCTGTTAGAGTACCTACGTTCCATGTACTTGCTCTTATCTTCCACTCTTTCACTAACTTCTTTGGCCACAGTCGTGAACCCTGCCGTACCCTTCGCCCATTCATCATGCCAGTAGGAGGATTCGGACACGCGTTACTTACAGGGGACACCCTAGTCGCACACACATTCTTTAAAACATCAGGCATGGTTTATTGTTTAACAAAGGGGTTTTTACGACTGCATGCCCTTGCTGTCATCAACCACAGTTATTGGCGGTGGGCCTAGTCTTCGACCAAAAAGTCCACACCTGCAAGGCAGCAGTTTCCACAGTTATTGGCAGTGGGCTTAGCCTTTTCCTAAAAAGTAAGACTAAAAGACAGCAGCTATCCTTTTAGTTGCCTTTTACGACCCGCAGAACATATCACAGGGTAAAAATATATATAGCCACTCCCAGTTAGACCAAATCTAAGATTAAATCACACTAAATTCTAACATACAAGTGAAGTCATGATAACCGATTGGTGAATTACTGTTAACAATATTAGATTTACTTATTTTATATCTTTCCTTGACATTCTAATGTAATGAAACCATATCAAATGGAACGAAAGCGAAACTGTTTTTTCATGTTGCATGCTAGGCAATTAAACTCAAAACATTTCCTTTTGGAAATGTACATAAAACCAGATACAATGTAGATATATAATCTTATTTTACGATTCCTTGACTAACTTTGTTTTTTACAAGCAAACTTTTGGTATTCATCTAAAAGCTAAACGGTAAAGTCGACAATTATGTCATCCCATGTTTCAGTTAATTGTCGGAAACAGGCTGGCCAGAGAAGGGCTAACGATTCACCTGGGTCAACATCTCAAGATGCTTCAGCAAAGCAGCTTCAGCAAATAAACCATGTATTAACTATACTGTTTTTTCCATCTGTCCACCCACCTGTGGTGTTTTCGCATGGTAACAGTGTCCCGGGCTTTAAATAGTTTCGCTATGTGTAAGTTTTAGGTAAATAAAAGGATATCTGGGAGTGCATTTGCAACTGAAAAGTGTTTTAATAAATTACAGTATGCGAATTACACCGTTAATATTCGAAATAGGATATTATTATTGTTGTTGAATGTAAGCAATGTAACTATGTAAAGCCTGGGACGCGGTGTTACCATACGCAAACACCACAGGCGGATGGACAGATGGAAAAAAACAGATTATAGACATTATTCACATGTTGTGAATACACAGCTGATAAGTTAGTACCTATCTTCCTTGTTTATAGAGAACACGTGTAACAATAAAATTTAAATCACTCTGCTATAGCCATGACAAGTAATTGTCCATATTAACGTGGTTTACGCACCATATTAGAGACCACAAGCACCGAGAATTCATATTATAAAGGGGGATTATTGAGATATAAGTGGTTAAAATGCCTGTCGCACTGCAGATTTAATCGGTCCTGACCACGCAGTCACGTTCCCGGTTGCTGAATCTTGAACTCTTTTACAACAAGGAAGATATTGTCCCAACTCTTTGATTGCAAATGGCAAGATCAATCAAATAAGTTATATGTATTCACATATGGAATATTCAATATTGCAAATATACATATGAATTGTATATATGTATGTATATAACCATAGCATGCAAATCTTTGATAAGCCTACCTCACCCTTCATTGTATATTCACCAAAACAATCATGTCTGTATTAGACATGTGTTAAAAACGAGGATGAAATCTTGAATTTCAGTGTTCATAAAGTTTTTATTTTCTGCCTACAGTTCTTACGGCTCACTTCATTCTATCCTTCTGTAAGTTTACTTCAAACGTTGTATTATATGAAGGACAAAACATTTTATCAAATAGCTTTCTACTAATAAAATTACCTTCGTAAACGAAAACACGTCAGTCGGACACTACCCTCTTAATTACTCTTACCTTAACTACTTGCAAACTTTTATCTAGCATCCTGACTCTTATCACCAAACATTTGTCAAATGCCAACATCACCATCCATAAGAAATAACCAGTGTATTTGATCAAGGACATTACAAATAACCTAAACCAACAGTAAATAATGCTATAAAGGAGAGAAATGATATCCAATCTCCCAGCGCTGAGAAGGACATTTGGCACATCATGACGTCATAGGAAATAACATTCTGTATGGCTGCCCTTTCACTATATAACTTATTGTGGGCTTTATTATAGCCAATATCTAATATATATTGTAAGCAACACAGAGAAAGATCCTTTTAAAAACTTTCTTAGCTTGCCTTATTTTAGTGATTTTGAAACCATAAAGTCATTGTTAAAATCTTTAAGGTCAACCTCGTTTTTTCTTATAATAACACACTATAAGGAATACTAATAAAAAAAGCCTAAAGGAAAGTAACAACATATATAAAATTCCATGTTTGGATTGCCCCTTCTTTTATATCGGCCAATCTAGCAAGGATTTAGTATAAATAAGAATTAAACAGCATATGTATTCTGTCAAAACTGGGCACACATCCAACGCAATATTCATTCAAGTGAAAACGACCACAGAATAAACTGGAACGGCAGTTCAGTAATTACACGTTCAAAAGATCTCGTCACGAAATCTTTTAGAATCTGCTGTCATTTAACTTACTTTCAATTGTAATATTAATATTAGCTCTGGCTTGTATTATCTTGACCCTTGTATAAGTAACATGTTTTAAGTTATCTTAAATATAAAATCACAGACTTCATTACAAATTAGTTACCTTATAGATACTTTTATGTATGTTTAATATTTTTTTTGTAGATAAGTTTACCTTACGAAAAAGTTTTTATTGTTTACCAAAATGCAATTTTGTGTTCAGTTACCACTCTGTATAATCTCTTAATTGTCTTGGCCCACGTTCTGGGCAGTTGCACTTGGCCATTTGTACCCTTAAATTGTACCCCTGTTTTGGGAAGGTTACTAATTCTCCAGGTGGGTTGGATTCTAGGTACATATTAGATATACATAAAAGTATCTATAAGGTAACTAATTTGTAATAAAGTCTGATTTTATATTTAAGATAACTTAAACATTTTACTTATACAAGGGTCAAGATAATACAAGCCAAAGCTAATATTAATATATATATATATATATATATATATATATATATATATATATATATATATATATATATATATATACATATATTATATATATATATATATATATATATATATATATATATATATATAGTATATATATATAATAGATAGATAGATAGATAGATAGATAGATAGATAGCCTATAGATAGAGATAGATATATAAGTATATATATATATAAGATATATATATATATATATATATATATATATATATATATATATATATAGTATATATATATATATATATATATATATATTATATACATAGAAATAATCTTAACTAACAGTAGCACGTTTCCGAAAAAGGTAAACTGTTATACAAATTTTTGCCTAGCAGAAAATGCAAACCCTGACATAATTGTGTCTGCCAAAAAGCATAAAACTGATTCCAATTTTAATAGGTTATGAATTTTCTTTCACTCCACATCGAGAAACAACCCGCAGCAGGATCCCAAAGGAACGGGAAAAACCAAAATGGAAAACTTCAGGGGGGCTCTGTAGCCAAACATTCATTCCCATTTAGGATACGGCACAAAAAGTGGCCTCTATTTTTTAAATATTGCCTATATTGCCCTCTATCCTGGATGAAAATATGACCCGATGTACGCCAGACTCAATATTATCTAATCGGCACCTCACGACAGTTCCTCCCCATTTGGATGTCAAAATTATTTCCCTCTTTCCCCCGAAAAATGTCGTTCTGTTTTTTTACCACAAAACATATGTATTGTACTACAGAGAATGAATTACCACAGCTCCCTCCAGGTTGTGGATTTTTAATAGTGGGCCTAACACGACTTAAGGCGTTGCATCTTTATTTTTTAATACGGCTGCATTTCATACCGAGGGATGTTTTGCAAAGAAGATTTTTGCTTGCTTCACTGTCAATGTTATGTCGGTACCAGAGTATTTATACAAATCGTATGTTTTGATATCACCTTTATGACTTATAGGATTATCATGAATAGCTAATTATGAGATGACCTGATGAGGAATTTTTTCTTTGAGTTAAATCTGGTCTTTTCCTCACCATATAATAGTCAATTTCCTTTTATTAGAGCATT
>NC_061087.1:75746721-75751721 GCF_015104395.2 Macrobrachium nipponense
CTTCTTTTCTCTCAGTTCGGATAAGTGGCTCATAAAAATGCGTAGTTTGTTATATCTTCATTAATTACCAAAAAGGGGATTTAAGACCAGACTTCAGTTAACTGGACATTTTGTAATGTTAATTAATCCATGTGTTCCCCATTTACTTTTTAGTGCTCGGAATGCAGATCCATCGACCGCTCCAGGAAACGCTTCTGAAGTAACTCATCGTTTTGGCTAAAATTGCGGCTGTAATTTAAACTTTCTGTTAACCACATGCATTCATAGAATACACCAAGATATATATATCATATATTATATATATACAATACACCCATATATATATTATATATATATATATATATATATATATATATATGATATATATATATATATATATATATATATATATATGCAAGACTAACAAACCTGTTGTATAAGATTATTTTGGTAATTACTCGAAGTATAATTTTTCGAATTTAAAACCACAGTCACCAAAATCCTTCACAGACATTCATATGCTATATTCTCGAGAAAATATGCTTAACCTGCTTTGCAGTATGAATTGCAAAGGCTGCTTTAATTCATCTCATCATATTTCAGTGAGGTTTCCTTTCCAAACGGTTCCCTCAAATTCACGGAGGTTTGCTTGCTTCTTTTCCACATCACAGTTAATCTGCGCTAAAGAAAAACTGCTTTGAATGATCACGGAGGCCTGTTTTACAGATTTCAGAGTGCAAATGGTTGAATTGCGTTTACTGGAGTCTTCATTCAAAATTTTTTTTCTTTACTTTTTCAGGGTCTGGAAAGTTACCTTTTTAGCCTTTGTTAACTTTGCTTATAAAGGTACTAAAAGATAACCGTTTGATAAAATAGTAAATGTATATGTCTTTGTTGGACAAAATTGTGTATTTAACTGTCATTCTACTAATTCTTGCTGCATATTACATTTTTTCATCTTTAGTAGTCATATATACAAGAGTAGTAACATTGTTGTGAGACCGAGATCCGATGGCTAACATATTATTGTATCGAGTAATGATTTATAATGTATGGTGGCATGCATAAAGCTTTTATTTTTCTTTTCAGAGATGCCAAGGTATTTGGGCGTTTCTTCCAGTTATCTTGAGCCGTTTGGAGGAAAATTCAAGCTGTACCTTTGACGAATCTTTATTATGTGAGTTATTATTAGATATTTTATATTTTCATCTCATAACAGATGGAATTTAAACCTTTCTTCCTTTGTTGTCCTTTCCATAAAAACGTAGTCGATAACCTGAAATAGTTAATTTAAAAACTGTTTAACACTGTCTAGGGAATATGCAAGATATCTTAACACCTTGTAACCAAAAGATAAAATAAGAATATCTTAGTTTATCCTGACTACTGAGCTGATTAATTAATTGCTCTCCTAGGGCTGGCCCGAAGGATTAGATCTTTTTACGTGGCTAGGAACCAGTTGGTTACTTAGCAACGGGACCTACAGTTTATTATGGGATCTGAACCACATTGTATCGATAAATTAATTTCTAATCACCTGAAATAAATCCCTCCGATTCCACGTTGGCAGAGCGAGGAACGAACTCGGGCTATCAAATCGGTAGGAGAGCATCTAACCCACTCATCCAATGTGGAAAATGCATCATTAAGGGCAGTTGTAAAACAGTAGAGAAGTTGTTAAAACGGTATAAAGTTAGGATTAAATCTGAGTATAATTTTCCATTTCTGAGGCTCACCCCCTCCCTATAGAAGCTGAACTTGCGCTTAAAGGGCATCGAGAGTATCGCTATTCTTCTCAGCGACCTCAAAAATTATGGATTAGACACTAGTATCTGTCATTTTCAATGATTTTTTTCACGTCGCCCCCCTCTCACACCATCACCTCACTCCCTCCCTCCCTCCCTATTAGGGATGAACTTGGTGTACGCGCTCAACTGTTACTGAGTTCGGTTGTCTTTCGCTCAAAAGTCGATGCACCTTTGTTGATGTATTTAATGTCTGTTTTGGGAATATTGCACTTACTCCAAATTTTAGTTACGTTCAGTGGTAAGTATTTCAGTTTTATGTTAACGGAATCATTTTTGTCTATAGTATAATTTTGTTTATGTTATTCTGATGATAATTTATAGTCATACAGCGCATCCTAATGAATATCTACTTTACTTACAGTTTGGAGTAGAAGTGCGTTTCTGACATATGTGTAGTAGATAATTTTGGTTACCTGTTAGCGGGAGTGAATACTTATGCGCGATTAGAACTCATAAATCTGATGCCAGGTAAAAACTGTAGCCGCTTCAAGATTGAAGTCCTTCCATGCGATTGGTGTTTGTAGATTTGGTTTATAGAGAATTAGAGATTACTTATTATTATTATTATTATTATTATTATTATTATTATTATTATTAACTCGAATTTCTGAAGATTCTACACAGTCTTGTAAGCCATACATTAACGACTTATTACGGAAGTAATCAATCCTTCGTTTGCTCAGCCAAAAATAAAAGAAAAAAAAAATCTTATTCCAGTTGTTCCTTTAGCTGAAATTGATGTTGGAGCAATCGATTTCAGGATCACTTATTACGAAATTCCCATGGAGATCATTACACTTAAGAATGTACTTATTCAAATTAATTTTGCATTATGGTTCGTTTCCACCATATATATATATATATATATATATATATATATATATATATATATATATATATATATATATATATATATATATATATATATATATTTCAGATACCGAACTCTTATTTGTATCTTTACAATTTCGGTTTCATGCAACAAAGGTTTAGGATGCTAATGCACTTTACTCAGTATAGTAATCATCGAAAAAAATCTCTTTGTATCACTGTGTATTCTAGACTTGAATTATATGCACATATCATGACAGACGTCAAGGAAGTCTTCTCTGAATACGTTCTTCAAATTCTAACATTCAATATAATTATATATATAGAACGTATATATATATATATTATATATATATATATATATATATATATATATATATGTAGGTGTGTGTGCGTGTGTGTAATAAACTACAAACATTTATTGGCTCTCTTAACTTGCATGAGGTCACAACGCATTCGAGAAATCAGTAGATTTTCTTGCCTTTTGTGACAAGAGAGGGCTCCAAGAGGGCGAAAGAATGAGCACTCCTACGACACAACCTTCAAACTCAACTGACAGTCACCTTCCTGCATTTATAAGGCCTCTGCTGCGAAGGTCGTTTAATGAATATTTCTTTGGCGGTGCAACTGGTTTTAGAAGCTCTGTATATGGCAGTTTTCTTTACATAAAAGAGAATCGCCCTCTTGCGATGTTTGCTTAACATCATTTTTTGTAAACCAAGATGCATTTTTCTGTGGTTTATCAAAAAGTCTTTTTATGATTCTGGATAGCCCTTTCCGGGTCCTGCACTTTCTTTCAACGTTGCAATTAATTAGTTGCAGTCAGAGCAATATGGCTCTTTTAAGATGGGCTCTCCCTTGGCAACCGATTGAGAAGTTCTCTTGCAATTTAGAAAATAATTAATTTTCTTTGCTTCCGTTTCCTTTTTACTGAATGGTTGGTAGGGTGGGGGGGAAAAGTTTGTTGGGGATTATGATGTTCAAGCACCCTAATTAAATAAAAAAAACTTCTAACGAAAGGTCTGATAGCGCGAAAGATTTACATGCCTGTAAATCTCGTCAGGTGTCTCTCTACAAATCGTTTAATTATCCTTCAGATGATATTCAAAATTAAAATGAAACATTAATAGCCAGTTACTCTCCCATGTTCAGTCATGTAGCTTATTATACAGGTATCACATGGAAATAATTTTACTTTTCGTATTTATAAGAAAAGATAAACTCAACACATAAAGTTTAGCCTGATTTGCATGATCTCACGTGGGTATTTGTTTCATTCATTTATGTAATGCACTCATGGTGTTAAAAAAAAAAAACACTGAATATTTGAAATTATCATTTGAAGCATTGTATGTTCATATTTTTGGTGTATATTATTTACGAATGAAATCCACACCAGCACCAGTAACCCGAACGAACATTCTATACGACATAACTTTGACGAAAGTCAAAGTTAGAAATATTTGCGATTCATTTTCAGTTTATTGTGGTGTAAATTTTTGGGCAGTAATAGCTGCTTAGACGAACGATCCCTGTGGGGAACATTTCTAAACCACGTGAAATTTTCAAGCTCTTTGGTACAAAATTTATTTGCCACAAAATTATTTGGTCTTGTGATGTGTTACCGGATTGAATTTCAGCACGAGTTTTGCCATCCTTTCGAAATAATTGATTAGTGTAAGAATTATGGCATATTGCTCGATTAAATCATTTATTTATTCCCGATGAATAGCTTATTATTTGAGTAAATAAGTGCTTGGTATATAATATTTTGTTTCATAACTGATTGATTTCATAATTGCCCAGTTGCTTCGCAAATTGAGAATTACTCGATTTTATCATTATTAACATGAGCAGATCTGAAAATCGTTAGAAGTATAACAGATGCTGATTTTTCTGATTTTATCAATAATACCTCGCCTGCTAAATTAAATCTTTACCACAATGACCACCAATAAGGTAATTTATTAGGACTAAAAAGATGTCTTCTTTTACATGTTCCTACATTTTTTCTTTGGAAACAGGTAATCCGCGTTTTTTACATCTGGGGACTTTCATTTTTCTCCTGGGAAACACTTAATTTTTTTTTTTCTCTCTCTCGTTTTCTCCCTCTTGACAAACCTTCCATCCTTAAGTGCAAGGTCTATCGCTTCAGTATAGGTGACCATTTTCATTACCCTTCCTTTGACTTCGATAAAAAAAAGTATATATAAATAATCTTTACTAATAGTAACACCTTTAATAGCAGAAAAAAGGACATGTACCCGTGCCTACCAAAGAAACATAAAAAGGAAAGTCAATTTTAAAAGGCTATGAATTTTCTAACACTCAAAATCATGCAAAAACCCACTACAGAATCCCAGATGAACGGGAAAAAAACCA
>NC_061087.1:75764221-75766721 GCF_015104395.2 Macrobrachium nipponense
CCGACTGACATCCCTCAGGTCCGTAAGTCTCTACGGCAGTCTCTCCAAGGAGATAAGGTAAGAAATCCATAGTTGCTTGCCAGTCTTTCACCCTCATTTTGTCTTGTACTCCTAATTTCGCTGTGATATTCCAAAAATCACTATTCCATGTTATGAATTCGGTTTAAATTCATTCCTACTTCATTTGTCTGATCACATGTTTGATAAATTATGCTTTCTTTCCTCTTTGTGAAATAACTAGTCGAGTAATTTTCCTTTGAAATACGCCAGTATGATATTCTCAGTGCTGTTGCTATATACAGTGCAGTTTTAAACATATGTGTCATTACTGTAAGTCTTGCAGACACCTCGTCAGTCTACGTTTTGTAAACAAGGAACATACATCAAAACTGACAAAGATATCGCTAGGGTTTAGTACAATGTTATTTAATTTTTCCACAAGATCAAGAGAATTCCGGATGTGAATTAGATACAGTTCCTAGTAGCAGGGATAACAATTTTGTAAGATATTTAGATAGTTTATAAGCAATTGATCCAATTATTAGTACTGTAGGATCAATTGCTTATAAACTATCTAAATATCTTACAAAATTGTTATCCCCGCTACTAGGAACTGTATCTAATTCACACATCCGGAATTCTCTTGATCTTGTGGAAAAATTAAATAACATTTTACTAAACCCTCGCGATATCTTTGTCAGTTTTGATGCATGTTCCTTGTTTACAAAAATCCCTATTGACTCTGTGCTAGAATATTCAAGTAATGAACTTGTACTGCATGAATTGCCTATGTCTGTTAGTCACATAATTTCCTTGATTAAGTTATGTATTTGTGATTGCAGATTTATTTTTAATGGAGAATATTACCAACAAATATTTAGTATGGCCATGGGTAACCCTTTATCACCTCTCCTTTCAAACTTATATATGGAATTTTTTGAGAGACAACACCTCCCGAATATCATACTTGTCCCCTTAAAATGGTACCGATATGTTGATGATATCTTAGTAGTCTTACCTGTTGGTATCAATGTAAATGATTTACTGTCTAAATTGAATAATTTAGTGCCATCCATAAAATTCACTGTTGAAATTGAAAATAACAATGTCATCCCTTTCCTAGATGAATTAATACATAGAGAATCTTTCCAATGCAAATTCAGTATTTATAGAAAACCCACAAATAATTTAACATGTACATTTTTATTCTGGCAACCATCTTAATATTAAAATTTCAATTTTTTCTTCTATGTTCCTACGCGCTTTGCGTATCACGAGTCCACAATATCTTGACCAAGAAATATAATACATAAAAAAAAATAGGAAACGATCTCTGCTACCCACCCCATTTAATTGATTTATGTTATCTAAAAGTTCACAAAAAGTTTTATAGCGTTGCTATTAATGAAAAAGAATTGCCTTATTTTCGTGGATTTGAAACCATAAAATCAATATTTAAATCGTTTAATGTTAATGTAGTGTTCTCTTATAACAACACCATTAAAGATATACTAATTAAGAATAGTCCCGTAACAAATAACATCATTATTTACAACATTCCTTGTAAGGATTGCCCATCGTTTTACGTTGGTCAGTCAAGTAAAAATTTATATGTACGTATTAATCAGCATATGTATTCAGTTAGAACAGCCCAGACTTCAAATGCACTGTTTATCCATCCGAGTAAAAAATCTCATTGTATTAACTGGGGTGATACCTCTGTAATTGCTAGATCTAATGATTATGTTTCAAGAAATTTACTGGAATCGGCAATTATATAAATCAGTAATAAAAACAACCTAAATCTTAGTCCGGGAATGTACCATTTGGACTCATATATTTGATAGATGTTTATGAAGGACCTTAAAATATATGAACTACTAATAAATTAGTCCCACATGTGTAGTAGTTCTCTCTCTCTCTCTCTCTATTATCTCTTCTCTCTATCTCTCTCTCTCTCTCTCTCTCTCTCTCTCTCTCTCTCTCTCTCTCTCTCTCTCTCTCTAGTTCGATATTCTCTCTCCCTCTTTCTCTTGCTCGATATATATACATTATATATATAAAATATTATTATATATATATTATATATATATATATATATATATATATATATATAATATATATATATATATATATATTTATATTTTCTTTCGTCTTTTCATTAATAATAATTTTTTGGGAAAATTTGTGTAAATTTCATGATATTAAGTTGTATATGCTTCCTTGTTTTTTTCAAAATGTTATGTTTTCTGGAAGAATAACCTGTTTACTGCGCGTTTACCCTCCAAGATGTGGCTACCTTCTGGCGTTTCCTCGTTTCTGTTAGAGTGAAATCGACCTTAATGCTAATCTTGTAGTGTCAGTTTGGATATTAAGCCTTCGTTTGACTATTTGTTTTTTCCCCTGTAAAATCAGTATTCCTTAGTAAAGGGTCCTGAACAGGAACGAAAGTACTCCTTCGTGGCAAAACCTTTATATATTATATAGATATATATATATA
>NC_061087.1:75781721-75786721 GCF_015104395.2 Macrobrachium nipponense
GTCATCAATAATAATCATAATAACATGAGCCAAGCGTGTTCCACATCAATAACCTAAACAACATACCAGCTCATATCCTTGTCATATTAATGACCATAACAATCGCAAAAGATTCACTCAACACTCAATCTGAGCCTCATACCAGCTCATAACCTCCGTCATATTTTATGACCATAAGAATGGCAAACCATTCAATCAACACACACGGAGGATGTAACACAAAGAACCACGAGGACGACAATCACACGCTTCCTTATCGACTACAGACATGCAGCTGCCTGGGAAGAAACGTCCTCCGATAAACTGGGAACTACCACCGAGCCCCACACTCCTCCTCGTGGACAAAAAGCACTACCACGTTACTGAGAACAAGATGGGTTGATGCAGTCTCCAAAACAAAAAAATACCTGTGCGCGAAAGGTATTTCAGGTGGGAGGCGGCATGAACTTATATCTCTTGCGGTGTCGGGGTGGTTTAAGGCTTCACTGCCAGTCCTGGAATTGAGAGGTTTGTGGTTCGCGCCTGTCGGTCGCCAATTCTATTATCGCCTAATAAATTCCCCCTCGGTTAAGCATATATGAAAATATATTAATTCCGAGGTAGAGTGAATTAGATATCAAAGGACATTTGTAGTTCGATATATGTATATGAATCACGGTAATGTGATAGACTTATATAATGACTACGTGCGGGCAAAAGCATTACCACGCCACCGAGAACGAGATGGGGTGATGCAGTCTCCAAAACAAAAAATACCTGTGCGCGAAAGGTATTTCAGGTGGGAGGCAGCATGAACTTATATCTCTTGCGGTGTCGGGGTGGTTTAAGGCTCCACTGCCAGTCTTGGAATTGAGAGGTTGCTGGTTCGCGGCTGTCGATCGCCAATTCTATTATCGCTTAATAAATTCCCCCTTGGTTAAGCATATATGAAAATGTATTAATTCCGAGGTAGAGCGAATTAGATATTAAAGGATATTTGTAGTTCGATATATATATATATATATCTATATATATTATATATATATATATATATTATAGAGATAGATATATATATATATATAGATATATATATATATATATATATATATATAATTCTATAATATATATATATATATATATTATATATATATACTATATATATATATATATATATATATATATAATATATATAAATATATATATATACTATATATATATATATATATATATATAGATATATATTATATATTTAGAATATTATATATATATATATATATATATCTATATATATATATATATATATATATATATATATATATATATATATATTTATAGTATATATTTATATATATATTATATATATATATATATATATATATATATATATATATATATATTTTATATATATATATATTTATATATATATATATATATATATATATATATATATATATATATATATATATATATATATATATATATATATATATATATATAACATATGTATATATTATATATTTATTATATATATATATAGATATTATATATATATATATATAAATACACATATGTATAGTACATATATATACATATATATACATATATATACATATATATGTGTGTATGAAATGTAAGGAATTTCCAGAGCTTTAATAGTTGAAAGGATGCTGAATAAAAGAGAATTTATATGGTAGTCACCGTGCCAGACCTTAGCTCCAGAAAAATAAATCCCATGATGTTTCTGGAAAGGCCAAGGGCCCTTGAGGATAACCCGGGTCCTTTCGTTTGATAAAATAAAAAATTAAATAATCTTGTCTTTTCTCTCAGCTGAGATACCTGGCGCATATAGTACATAAGTTGTCTTCTTGCCATCAGTTATCAATGCATGGATTTTCCTGTGAGTTTTAATACAGATAATTTTTTTTTAGTTACATTCACTGTTGAAACTGAAAATAACAAAATCATCCCTTTCCTAGATGTATTGATACATAGAGAGTCTTTCTAATGTAAATGCAGTATTTATAGGGAACCCACAAATAATTTAACATAAGTGCGTTTCTATTCTGGCCACTGTCTTAATATTAAAATTTAAATTTTTTTGCCACGTTCTTACGTGCTCTGCGGATTACGAGTCCACAATATATTAACCAAGAAATAGAATGCCTAAAAAAAAAAAATAGAAAATTATCTACGCCTGCCACCTCATTTAATTGATTTGTGTTATCAAAAACCTCACAAAAACTTTTATAAAATCAATATTTAAATCTTTTAATGTTAATGTTGTGTTCTCTTATAACAGTATCATTAAAGGGTAGCTAATTAAGAATAGTCCAGTAACAAATAACATCTTTTACAAAATTCCTTGTAAGGATTGCACGTCTTTTTATATCGGCCAATTAAGCAAAGATTTAAATGTACGAATAAAGCAGCATATGTATTCAGTTAGAAGAGCCCAGACATCAATTGCATTATTTATCATCTGAGCAAAAATTCTCATTGTATAAATTGGGGCGATAGCTCTGTATTTTCCAGGCCTAAAGATCATGTTTCAAGAAATTTACTGGAATCATCAGTTATAAAATTACTGTTTAAAATAAATCCTAAATCTTAGTGTGGGATTGTACCGTTTGGACCCATATACCTATTTGTAAAATCTTTATGAAAGAATTTACAATAAATGAATTAACTATTAATTAATTATTCCAATGTTTTTATGAATTTTTTCTCATGCTTGCTATATTTATATATTAATGTTCGTTTCTCATTCATTGTTTGAACACTTTTGTAAATTCACGTTGTTACTAATGCAAAGTTTATTGTTTTTCGAATTAACTTGCCTTTGATCAGTGTGTTTGGCCGCTCTAAAATCCTTAATCTAGCCTTTGGGATTTTCCTAATTTTGCACTGTCAGTTTGTATATGCCTTTGTTCTTAAAACAAAATTAATTCTTTTCTGACTAACTTACCACGTGTGGGTGGCTGCTTTTAAATCTGTAATCTAGCCCATGGGCGTTTTTTCGCTTCTTTAAAGTGACCAGGTGTGGTTATTGAGAAATATATGAAGTTTTAGAGAATTCTGGGACAGCATTTTTTCGGTGAAACTTAAGTGTTGATTTCAACATATAGGAACGCACTTTTTCTAGCAAAATAATATAAGAAACTTAATTCTCTAAAGAGACATCGCTGCCAGTGTGTCCCAGACAGTGTAGCGCCAGTATTTCAAAACATGTAATGTGCCTCCTGCTGCCCAAACAACATTTCTGCAAGTTCTCTCTTGTATGATGCACAGCGCAGCTGCAGATCATATTCCTCCCCCTCATCCACCACCTGCCTTCAAACTAATACTTTTGATTTTCAAGTGCGTTGAAAATAATAAATGGATGAATAAACCAAACTTTTAAAATCATTGACCTTATGATTTTATATACTATAAGGATAAGTACACCTAAGGGTGTATTGCATTAATATAGTAATTATATAATTTATATACCAAGGTATATACATGAGGGTATTCTTTACCTACGATACACCCCTAAGTAAGGGTATCACAAGTATATGTTATACCCATGATAGAGTATATATTGTAAAGGGTATACTATAGTTCTTATATACCCCAATGGGGTATGCTATTTTAACCACTAGAAAGACCCTTTTTCTACCCTATTATGCCCTTCATTTTTTAGAGTGTAGCTCCCTCCACGTTCTGGATTTTCAACTTTAGGCTGAGATCAATTTAAGTGTGTGCATCTTTATTTGTTATATATCCACTGAATTTCAAAGCAGGGGATTTTTTTATAAAGAAAACTACTTTATCTTGTTTTATGGTCATTGTTTTGTTGGTCTCCGTGACTCGTATGGCATATTCCGCCTAAGATATGACTTTTTTTTTTTTTTTTTTTTTTTTTTTTTTTTTTTTTTATGTGGATATCGAGGGGTGTTTTGGAAGTTTTAGTTATGATGTTTTTTTTTCTCTCTCCCTCTCTTTCATGATATAACTTCAATGTCTTAATGTAAATTCCATTAAGTTTAAGAAACTATTGGTCATAATATATACCGTTAATACAATTCTCATTTGTTTGAGTTCAGAATATTTTTTACATTCTGTTTGTCAGGTAACTGCCACAAATGTAGTCTTATTATTTTTTCCTACCATCGCCGTGTCAGTAAACCTCCTCAGAGGTACAGTCGATTATTTTTAGTACCTTTGTATTGCACCGGGGGAAAATGTTCCATACTCAGCTGTTGCAGACACTACCACCTCCGCTGTAATGAAAATCTTTGTTCTGATATCCGCTTTATGACTGAAAGTCGGACGATTCCTTCTCTAAAATTTAACGCCAATATCGTCCTCTGATTGGACGAAATAATCTGAGATAAACTCATATGGAATATTCCGTTTAGTTGAACCCCTTCAGAGCCTGACCATCTACTAGGCAACAGCCTTTTATTACAGCATTATGTCGGTTGCTATCTCCAATATAAAGGTTTTATCATTATCTTATAAAAAAAAATTGAGATTTCTAAATGTAGGAGCCATGTGATATTATAGTCTGCCCTTTTTGATGGTTTATTTAGGCATTCCGGAAAATTAAGAAGTAAGAAAGAACGAGATGATCACGAAGGCGGCAAGTGGTACCAGGACCCAATAAGACAGGTCAGCCATACCGAATATTATTTCCCGTGAAGCCACGCCCTCCAAACGCTCCACCTTAACGTTAAGAGATTTGCCATTATTCTTCCTCTACAACAATATTTAGTTTTGGATCAGTAATTTTGAGTGTATTTTTTCAATACGATATTTATTTCTTATGGGTGGTGTGGGTATCATTGAATGACGCGTGTGGAGTTATAATTGGGATGAGCCAGGATGTTATATAAAACTTTGGACGTGGAAAACAGAAGACTAGATGAATGGACAGTTATTGACTGTTGTTGTTCTGCTGTAACGATAGAGATGAACTACAGCAATTAAGTCCTTTGGTATGATTAAATTTGGAAAAAAAATGTACAAGAGGAAGGCGT
>NC_061087.1:75794221-75806721 GCF_015104395.2 Macrobrachium nipponense
ATATATATATATCTCACCATTTGTATTTCCAATATTCCAACATTTCTTTGTTTGTTATCTATTGATTATTTGTATAAAATAATTTTTATTAACTTTAATATCCTTTTGCAGTTGATACCTGATGATTAATCCTCCAGAGTGCTGAGGTATTTTGTTTTTGCGATATCATATTTTAGAAAATATTGAATTTTATTGCGATTGAGCATTGCACCAATATGTATGCGCATAATACATAGCATTTGATGTAAATTATTAGTTGGAAATTTGTGTATGCCGGGTGTGACGGGTGAGGGTATATACAGTTTTACATTGCCTTTTAAAATATATACTTTTTTAGATGAACTTTTCCAAAGTCTCAACTTGTTTCTTTCCAAAAATCCAATGTATATGAATTTCACCAAATCTCTTCCTGGTTGTAGTCCCAAAATTCCGTTTTATTTTAATTTTTCCAAAATCTTTTCCAAGTTTTTCTTTAAAAGTTCAATTCGTATTTCTGATTCCTAGAATCACACAGTTTGTAATTGTTCTCACTTCCACAAATCTCCCATCATCTCCAGTTTCCTGTCCAAGTTGGTCAGCGTCTTCTAACTCTTTGGTACTATCAAGATATATTTCATAAACTGTTATTATCTATGCCCTTCATACTGGGTATGTTATACTGTTGCTCTCCTCTGATGGTACTGACAGTAAATTAATTAGTTTTTTAAAAAAGTGAAGCCTAGCTAATATGTTCAGGGAAAACATTATCTCAAAATTATTACACAATTTTGAGAATTCCTGCAGACTTTTCGAAGACGCGTGACAAAAGTTTAAAGTATTTATTCTGAAGGAAAAGAAAATGCATCTCAAGACAAAGTTTATTTATTCTTTTTTTCTTTCACAGTAACTCCAGAAATTAGGAAGATACGGCACGGGAGACTTAATAGAATGGCAAGCCTTCCATTTCTGAAATTCTGCCATAGCTTATACAAATCGAGAGAGAGAGAGAGAGAGAGAGAGAGAGAGAGAGAGAGAGAGAGAGAGAGAGAGAGAGAGAGAGAGAGAGAGAGAGTAGAAGTAGTAATGACACGAGTATGGGAAAACATCTTAACTCTTTGGTGACCATGACCGAATATTCCTGATTTAGGGGGATCCCGTAACATTTAATGGCCTATATATATATATATATATATATATATATATATATATATATATATATATATATATATATTATAATTATAACTCGCTCTATTTAGGTACTATAATAAGAACAATCTGCCAACATACTAACCCTTTTGGCAATTGCAGACTGTTTCACCGGGCTACTGGCAGTAGTCAACATCAACAGGCGTGTTTTGAATTCTTAGAATGCCAGTAGCCTAAATGATTATCTGCTGTAATAAGCACCATTAAAAGCTTTAAATTTTGCACCATGATAGGTGGTTTAAATTAGGGATCCAAGTTGTGGAAATATTCAGATCTGTGACAATATCATTACTGGTTTAAATTGGCATCGAGTTTCATGTACCAACGGTCTTCACCCAAGATTTGTGACAGAAGTTAATTGTTGGAAGCAAATTACATACCTGAGCTGGTATTGAACATGATATGATATAATTTTTTTCAACCGCAAGATATCTTAATCATCAAAGTGTTAAGCGTTTTTTTTATCGTAACTCAGTAATGATATCCAGAATCAGTGAGAAAAACATGGAAGAGAGAGAATGATGCGTACATGTTTATGAAACCAAAGTCACAGAAGTTCTTCTATTGACTTACAATGTAACATTCATCATATTTGGCAGTACGAGACTTCATTATAAGTGGCGACAGATCAAACACTTCATCGACGAAAAGGCCTGATTCTCTAGTGATTCTAGTGTCCATTATGAGGAGTCATCAAACAAGGAGGTCTCAGGACTAAGGGGCTAAAATAAAGGGGAACACTCGCAAAACGCCCTAAACTTGACCACTTGTCGGCAATGGCTAACAAACATATGCTGGGGACGAGACAATACGGAGACAAAGTTGGCGAGCAGCGGCTGCGTCATATTGACCAAGTGGATGTGATGACACCCTTACGGAGACTCAGCATCTGTTGGGGGAAATGACTTGAGTTAGTTTAGTCTCTCTCTGAAGATTCTGTTTCTGTGCTGAAAATGGTCGAACCTCTTACCTAAAAATGAAGTAGCAAATTATATTCGAAATAGCTTTTAGATTCCAGTTCTGTGAAGCATCTTTTGTGTAGTTGAAGAGCATCCTCGGTTAAAGGTAAGTTACAGATGAAATGGCCTTGAATGAAAACTGAACAAGAAAATGCAAATGGCTTGTTTATCTATAGAGGGACAACCTGAGAATATATATAAAAAATTTTAATCTTCTTGAAACTTAGCTCGATAAATTTCTTAGCTATTATATCAAGCTCCCATATGATTTAAAATGTTTGTGAAACTTAGTTTGCGTTTTGGCAGACGCCGATGTTAAATTTCCTTCGAGGTAGCCTCTCCTCGTGAAACAGAAAGGATTAACCCCAGCCCCTTACAGGGCATCATGTACATATATATATTTGTCTTCTTTATTTCTATATATATATATATATATTTGTCTTCTTTATTTCTATGGTGGATAAATAATTAAAGGATATTAACGGACTATTTTAGGATAGCTAAACGTAAAGGACTTACTCTCCCTATCATTTTGCTAATCTTCTGCGTGCTATAATTATATTTTAATTTTGTTTTCATAAGATTCCTTTGTCCTTCCATTAGGGTACGAGAATAAAATTTTCTGAGGTGAGATAGCTTTTGCATTATAGTGCTGAAGGGAAGATAGGTGTTCGTATTATTTTAATATCAGTTACTGCTACACAGAAGATTAACTTGGGGACACGACGATTAATTACGCGCTACTCCCATATTTGTTGAAATATTAAAACTTTTTTTTAACAAATCTTTCTCCTACTCGTCTTTTTTATTGTAATTTATACAGTAATGAAGAATGAAACCTGGACTGTTGCTGGCAAGTTGAAAAGCCTTTGTATTCACACTAGTACGGGAAAATGAACGTCATTTAAGCGTTTTTTGGTTAAAGGCTTTTGTGTTAGATTTGCATATTTCACTTACCATTGTAAGTATTTTTTTTATTTCTCAACTGTTATAACAAATATTCTTGATAAATTCCGAGGGAGGATCAGAACCGGAGACGGAATTCTCAATTGACGTTCCACAGAATACATGAAAATGCCTTCCTAGATTTCCACCGAAACCTTTGGAAAACTCAGAGTTCCTGATGCATTTAGTGGAACATTGTGACGTCAAGATGCTCAGACTCAAGGGGCACTTTTATAGACTGTTATGAGCACTGGACTTCGTTTGAAGAGGAAATTTACTTGTGTATGTCTTTAAGCAAACCAGAGGAGTAGATTATTACTGATAATTATTTTCTTTTTGTTTTATCTCTGCACGGTCTTGATGTTGCAGTGCCTGCCTTTTACACGGAAGGTCTATTTTCTGAATTTATGATCATTATTTATGATGAAGCCTGATTGCCGAGCGGGAACTTGGAGGTTAGTCAGTGCTGTACGTTGCCTCAACTCTGGTCTGAAATGTGAAAGGTTCTGATCTTCTCTGATCTCTGTTATCTCTTCCAAGGCCTTCGTAATTGTGAACGACGACATAGACCTTTATGATAACCTGAAATCTAATCCCAATTTAATTTTGGCTATACACTATTGTTATTTATTGCTAATGCAATTCAGTACGGAGATCCCTAGTTGTGGGAATATTTAAAATATTTTACATGTTTTGTTGGATTTAGAATATTTTTTCATCATTTTAAGGCGTTATATTTATATTCGTAATGACGAGTAACTTCAGTCTTATCAAGGGTTTAATAGCCTCTGTCGTCATCGGTGTAGATAAATACTCAAAAAGGATTAAAAGAGAAGGCCAGATACAATGACTGAGTAACTTTTAGTCTCAGACCAAGGGTTCAGTATCCTCTGTTATCATCTGTGTAGATAAGTCCAGATATTAGACCTTAAACACTATGGTATTTATTTTTTTGTCAGAAAACCAACATATTCTGATATAAGTAAATGAAATCGATCTTAAAAATTTGGGATTCTAAAAAAAAAAAAAATACGATGAAATCTAAATTTTTCTATCACAAAAATTTAAGTCTGTATATAAAGGGCTTTTCGTGAATTATACTGATTTGCACATGCAAATAAGTAATTTTCAACAGTTTCTTTCGGAGGTATGATTTATGAAAGGTTATATACAGACTTAAGGCGATGTTCAAGTCAAAACTCAACGACGGAAATATGAAAACCATAAACACATGGACAGATCAGTAATCAGATACAGCGCAGGAGTAGTGGAAGGACGAAGGCTGTACTCCGCAGCATAGACCAGAAAACTAGGAAACACACGACAATACACAAAGCACTACACCCAAGTACAAATACAGACATACTATACATAACACGAAAGGAAGGAGGGAGAGGGCTACTAAGCACAGAGGACTGCGTCAACATCGACAGCAGACGAGTGGACAAGGAATGCATGGGAAAAAGGACTGATAAAAGCAGACCAAGACCCAGAAATATACAGAGATAGGAGAATGACATACAGAACAGAGAAATAGCACAACATGTCAATGGTTATAGAGGGGAGAACTCAAGAAGGAAACAGAAGGAATGCTAACTGCGGCACAAGACCAGGCCCTAAGAACCAGATAGTCCAAAGAACGATAGATGGGAATAACATCTCGCCCACATGAAGGAAGTGTAATATGAAAAACGAGACCATAAACCACATAGCAAGCGAATGTCCGGCACTTGCATAGAGACCTATACATAAAGAGGCGCGATTCAGTAGAAAAAGCCTTCCACTGGAGCCTGCGCAAGAAACACCAGCTACCTTTCAGTAGTAAGTAGTACGAACACCAACCTGAAGGAGTGATAGAAAACGATCAAGTAAAGATCGTCTGGGACTATGGTATCAGAACATATAGGGTGATACGTGCCAATAGACCAGACGTGACGTTGATTGACAAAATCAAGAAGAAAGTATCACTCACTGATGTCGCAATACCATAGGACACCAGAGTAGAAGAGAAAGGGAGAGAAAATACTGATAAGTATCAAGACCTGAAAATAGAAATGAGAAGCATATGGGATTTGCCAGTGGAAATTGTACCCATAATCATAAGAACACTAATCAAGATCCCAAGATCGCTGAAAAGAAACCTGGAAAGCCTAGATGCCGAAGTAGCTCCAGGACTCGTGCAGAAAAGAGTGCTCCTAGAAACAGTGCACATAGTAAGACAAGAAGATGCTCCTAGGAGGACATCCTAAGAGACAGGATTCATATATATATATATATATATAATATATATATATATATATATATATATATATATATATATATAAATATTTAATAAAAAATAACAATAACAATAATAATAATAATGATAGTCTTACTAATATTTAGAATTTCATATAAATGTTCTCTGATTAGATTTGCTTTGAAGGAAAAAGATATGTTATGTTCCCTGTAGATTTGGACCCCCATAACGAAATTACTTCCAAATTAGTTATTTTCACACTTAGAAGAATCGGGATCTTTACCAAATGTTAACTGGATTTTAACTCCAATTAGCATAATGTTACTTATTTTGAGTTTGAACGTGGAACCGTTTGTTTGCCACGCACGCGCAAAACTTTAAATTGAAAAATAAGATATCATTGTAGGTACAGATGTTACCGAGATGCGTAATGAATTGTGAGTTTTGTGAAGAATTGTAAACAATCAGCTCTCCCCCTCCCCCCAAATAAAAGGTTGCAATGTCGATGAAGTTAAAAACAAAATTCTAGCGGAGTAATTTCCTGCTCTTCCCCAAATTGTTCGTTAACCATTACAGTGTTTTGCAGATTGGACACAATTTTCTTTTCCGCTCTTGTCTAAATTGGATTCCTCCTAAACACCTCATTTGTTGAGGATTTCAGCAAATTGAAAATGCACGCTTTTGGCGGGCGTAGGCTTCGTTGAGGTGTAGATGTTTGATGCTTTTGTTATTGCCCTTCAGTGACAACGTGTATTCTGATTTTAAATAAAGCGGCAAGAATTGATATATAAAATTATTGTTGACCCTGAAGAAGTTCTTAATAGAATAATATTTTTCAGAATTTAAGGGATGGTTATTTATGATGAGCCTTAACATCACTTTCATGAGTAAAAAAGTAAAAAATAAATTTTCACCATCTAAGTCACTGGCAATATTTCAGGAACGCTCTTAACATACATGCCCACATGTATGTGTTTTCGAGTTTACAGATATGCTTGCTTACTGCACGCGCGCGCACACACACACACACACACACAGATAAGCTACAAATGTCACGGCACTGACTCATGGATTGAATCTTGCATATAGTAAAACATTCTCGGCATTTATTTGCTCTCATTTACACAGATGATAGTAAAAAATTATGTAACTCAATGCACATACACACAATGCACCACTCACCTTTATCTCGAACGCACTTTTGGAATTTCTGAATGTTAATCCTCTTCCGTACCAACACTTTCTCCACTCCATTTGGCCATTTTTTTTTTTTTTTTTTTTTTTCTTTTTTTTTTTTTTTTTTTTTTTACTCGTCCATCATTCTCTCAATGTGACTAGACCTTCTCAAATACAGTTGTTCATTTTGTCATATGCCATATTTTATCACTTCGTCGAATCGCTATAAATATCACTCCTTCAAACCCTTTCGCTCTACATACATTAGCAAACAATTACACATCATTGAAATGGTTATAACAGTCAAGGCCAGGAGGATAAAAAGATGGTTCCAAAGCATATCAGTATTGGGAATGAAGCCGTTATTTAACCATTGACTCGAAGGATTACGAAATCATATGAGTAGCTTTGACAAGAAGCGGCCTTACAGGAGTTACCTGTATCTGACACTGGTTTTGTTTGGTTGTGGCAGGCTGGGGAGGTTATGTAAAGGCTGACTCGAATTGTAATAGTGGGTAGGAGCTTGGACGGAGGTCGGGGATGATAGATGGCGGATAAATAGATGGCTGCATCCCTGTCACGTTCCCTCGATGTCCATCGCTAGAAAGACAGAAGAAGGCAGGTACTAGTAAAGGTAATGCACTATTGATTAACAAAGAAAAAAGAAGCGACGTTTATCGACATATGAAAAAAATAAAACTGCAGTAAAACAAAAAATTAACATCTAATAGATTTGAAGCAGCGTTATATATTTATTACTGACTATGCATTAATTAAGGAAAATGTGAAAGGCGTGAATTTCGATTTTAAGTAGCATAGCTTTTTTATATGATGAAATACGAAGTGATTTTTCATTCCACTCATATATATATATATATATATATATATATATATATATATATATATATATATATATATGTTATCATTGAGAAATTTTCTTTTTAATTGAGTGAAATCGGGGAAAAATTATCTTTCATCGGTTGATCGGTATATACGTACACACACACACACACACACATATATATATATATATATATATATATATATATATATATATATATATAGATATATATATATGCGATATGTATGTATGGAAAATTAATAAGGTTGTACTTACCTTGATAAAGATTTGTTCTGTTTAGACCGGAGCAGCTCTGGCGAAAGAGAATCCCATTATTAATATCAAATATTATACATAGGTATATACACGCATATATATATGTATGTATGTGTGTGTATGTGTGATATATAAAGTTAGTAACCACGGAGAAAGTGAAACAATGGAGTGTGCTGCGAGATCTTTCGACACATTTTCAGTGTTTTATCAAATACTATAAATATATGGTTATATTTGAAAGTCCATAGTTTATTGTTTTTTCTTTTTACGTCGGATAATATTTATTTTATTTTACTCAGCTTAGAAAATAATTACGATTTCGAAAGCTTTATTTCTTTGAATGATCGACATTGTGGAATCGTTTACAAGAAAAATACACCCCTGGAGTAGTCGTTGTAACTAATCGAACTCTTACAATTAAAGAATAAACGTAGCGTTTATTATTGTGTTGTTTATATCTGTCGCCATTCTCCCTTAGGAGAAGCGGTTTATGGGTGATGAAACTTGTAGCATATGATCTCAACATTAGATTTAGAATGGTCCGAAATGTGCAAATGGTCTCTGTCGTTATTATGACAGGTGATTTTGATATATTTCATAAGAAAGGAACCCTTTAAGGATCAGTCTCTTGGAGGGAAACTTGTCAGTTTGTAGCGTAGTCTACTCTGAACCCAGAGAATTTCTCTAAATATGGTGGTGTAAATTTTCTGTCTAAATTTTCTAGTATTGCTGTGAGAATTCTTCAAATATGAAAACTAAAATCTTCAAGGATTGTATCCGTTGTGGCATTCACGATGTCAAGGATTGTATCCTTTGTGGAATTCACGATGTCATTTTATCATTTTTATACTGTGAGTTTCAAAGTGGTATAAAAAATGTTAGAAGAAATTGCAGTCTATCATATAAACTTCATTGCCAAAGCAGTTGTACTTTATTTTTTTTAAAGGAGTTTCATTTCATTGTCTTCCATTGATCTTACAAAAGCTATTTGTTCCTTGATGAGTTTTATCTTTTTTCGAGAGCGATTTTATTATTTGGGGGAAGAAAAACGGAAACTAAAAATGTTTCCCTACCAAACGATGCCGAATTTTCATCCCGTGTGTGTGTGGTGAGAACGCCACCAATTTACTTCCTGTAATGTGCCAATTTTCTTTGCCTGAAAAGATTGCTGCACACAGATTGCACGTTTCTGGGGATCAAGGAAATTTTGTGCTGGTCCTTTTTTTTTTTTTTTTTTTTTTTTTTTTTTTTTTTTTTTTTTTTTTTTTTTTTTTTTTTTTTTTTTTTTTTTTTTTGAAGTTGTTTTCTTTTCCAATGAACATACCAACAGCTTTTTGGCTGACCATGTTGCTTGGAGACATTTCGTTTCAGTTTTAAGAAATGATTTCCTTTCCTCCTTACAATTTTGGCAAGGAAATTATTTCCTTTCCTCCTTACAATTTTGGCAAGGAAATTATTTCCTTTCCTCCTTACAATTATGGTTAATAAATTATTTCCTTTCCTCCTTACAATTTTGGTTCATAAATTATTTCCTTTCCTCCTTACAATTTTTTCCTCCTTACAATTTTAGTTAAGAAATTATTTCCTTTCCTCCTTACAATTTTGGTTAAGAAATTATTTCCTTTCCTCCTTACAATTTTAGTTAAGAAATTATTTCCTTTCCTCCTTACAATTTTGGGAGAGAGATTATTTCCTTTCCTTCCTTACCAAAGTTTTGGTTAAGAAAATTATTTTCCTTTCCATTCCGTTACAATTAATTTTGGGAAAGAGATTAATTTCCTTTTTCCTCCTTACTATTTAGGTTAAGAAATTATTTCCTTTCCTCCTTACAATTTTGGTTAAGAAATTATTTCGTTTCCTCCTCACAATTTTAGTTAAGAAATTATTTCCTTTCCTCCTTACAATTTTGGTGAAAGAAATTATTTCCTTTCCTCCTTACAATTTTGGTTAAGAAATTATTTCCTTTCCTCCTTACAATTTTGGTTAAGAAATTATTTCCTTTCCTCCCAACAATTTTGGTTAAGAAATTATTTCCTTTCATCCTTACAATTTTGGCAAAGAAATTATTTCCTTTCCTCCTTATAATTTTTGCAAAGAAAAGATTTCCTTGCCTCTTTACAATTTTGGTGAAGAAATTATTTCCTTGCCTCCTTACAATTTTGGTTAAGAAATTATTTCCTTGCCTCCTTACAATTTTGGTTAAGAAATTATTTCCTTGCCTTCTTACAATTTTGGTTAAGAAATTATTTCCTTGCCTCCTTACAATTTTGGTTAAGAAATTATTTCATTGCGTCCTTACAATTTTGGTTAAGAAATTATTTCCTTGCCTCCTTACAATTTTGGTTAAGAAATTATTTCATTGCCTCCTTACAATTTTGGTTAAGAAATTATTTCCTTGCCTCCTTACAATTTTGGTTAAGAAATTATTTCCTTGCCTTCTTACAATTTTGGTTAAGAAATTATTTCCTTGCCTCCTTACAATTTTGGTTAAGAAATTATTTCATTGCCTCCTTACAATTTTGGTTAAGAAATTATTTCATTGCCTCCTTACAATTTTGGTTCAGAGACTGATTGTCAGATACGTTCATGTGGGGTAAGTGAAAATGGCACTGAAATGAAATGCCTCCAGTAAGTGTTCTCAAGAAAAAAAGGAAAAATGTTAAATCAGCTTAATTTTAGGATTTCTAGTAACAGTTAATTTGTTTACGGAAAGCAGTAAAACGCCAAATGATTAATGGCTGTTTAAAAAACGTTCTAAAATTAATGGAGATAAGTAAATCAACAAAAATTACCAACGTCCTATTTCCATTTCAAATAATATAATTAACAGAGTTTCCGTGTCATTATACAGTTGACCTCATTGTGCCAGAGAGAGTATTAATTCCAATTAGAATCAACGAGGCGAAATTATAATATGCTAGCTACAATGACTCCTAAAAACAATATCAACAGTTAATGTCATTTTCTTTTTCATAAAAGTTTGTTCTAAGCATTTCGTAAATTTTAGCTTTTGAAAATTAAACAAAATGTATCATTATTTAACAAGAAATTTTGATTAATTGCAGAATGACAATATACTGAAAACCACAATTTTAAAAATAGAATCATGAACACTTACGCAGTGGGGCTTGTATTATGTAATGTGTATGAAATTGTGCACATTCTACACGCTGTAAAAATCTCTCTTACTTCCTGCAACCTTGCCGGAAGACTTTAATGGTTTTGCCTACTTCTGTTTGTTAGTTAATATCTCGAAAAGGATGAATGTATTGGGATATATCTGGGAGAGTAGATTTATTAGGTAGTTCCGTGCAGAGGATGCACTTCTGGTTAGCGTCAGTTAACATTTGGTCTTTTGTGGCTAACAGAATCATGTTGACGATGATAATAACCATAAGTTTTTAATTATTGGAAATAAAACGCTGCCAGGTCGGAGTGAAGAGTTAATTACCAAAATGGTTGGTTATCAGTAAGTTGAACAGAGTCGGAGGGAAGGTACATCTATTCTCATGAGATCCTTGTATTTCTGACAGTTATTTAGAATCATCATATAACAACTACGCTGATCCTTATATGACTTTGGTAAATGTAAAACGAAGGCCATGTTAATTAGTCACACTCATCTGATTCGACAACATTTGATTAACAGCCCAAGTGATCTAATCGCTGTATGCAAAGGATGATAGTCATATTTTATATGAATGTACATGTAGTACTTCAAAAGGACATGCAATGTATTTTTCAGGAAATAAATTACTAAATCCACATAATTCGGTTTATCATTTGTTAAATTATTAAGTGAATACATGAGTAAAATTTGAATTTGAGTATCACGGACAACCCCTTCAGGCCATCCCTTTGAGCGCCGAATATTTCAGCGTAATAAATTTGCTTAGCGTGCAAAATAATAATAATAAAAAAACGTAGCTCAGCTATAACAATCGAGGATACCGAATGCCTTCCTGTTTCCTTCGAGTTTCGTTGTTGACTGTACAAGAAACAAAGACATCCACGATAAAGCGATAAAAAGAATTTCGTTGTGAATGGATTCCATAAGCATATTTCGTAATTTTCATCTTTAAGGAAATATTTTTATCATTACAAACATAGTATGCAAACTAAAAAAAAAAAAAGGAAAAAAAAAATGGCTTACTCAACAGATATATCTTCCACCATTGTTTGTCATTCCTCGGGTACACAAAGATTCTCTTCTGAAAATAATTTATAAACTGCAGCGAAGAGGAAGATTTCTATTTGCGTGCAGCTGACGTGGTACAATAAACGTCCCCATTATTTTCAAGACGAAAACAGTAAGGGAATAAAAGGTAAAACGAAGAAACGGAGAAGATTCGCTTCAGAAATATTACAGATAAGAATTGCAGGGTATTATGTCGAAAGGATTTAGATAAATTCTACCAAAGAACCAAACATGACAAAATGCGCTAGCGGAACACGTCAGGAAGATGGAAGACCATCTTAAACCTAAGGAGAAGCCAATATTGCAATGGAATGCCACTTAAACTGTGTCTCAGGCAGGCGGGACGGAAGCGATATGCTCAGATCCACTTTATTCCCTAGAGGGATTAGAGCATTCTCAGAAGGAGAAAGGACATTAGGGCAACGACATTATGCCTAGACTGAATACCAACCGAAGATATATATATATATATAATATATATATATAATATATTTATATAATAATATTAATATATATATACAATATATATAATAATATATATAATATATATTATTATATAATATATAATTAATATATATATATATAATATAATATATATATATTAATATATTATTATATATTATATTATCTAATATATATTAGATAATATATATAATATATATAATATATATAATATAATAT
>NC_061087.1:75809221-75826721 GCF_015104395.2 Macrobrachium nipponense
ATTGCCATAATGAGTCCATGATGGTCTGAATATAATAAGAAGACTCTAAAGCTGAACAAGAATAAAGCAGCAGCCTTCCTTGACTAAAGTACCTTTGTAGTTTAGCACATCTATCGACGGAAAATCGATGTTTGCGGGACTTGCAGTAAGTTTCCCATATTTATTCATATACTATTTATAATATTTATTCTTGTATCAATACCAGATTACAGTATCTGAGAGACAAGCTTCAAAAATATGTTTTTGAAAATGCTGTGATCAGTAGTATATCTCGAGATAAAGAGGCAGATAATGCATTTTCCCAGAGATCATCCATTAATGTTGCACAATGTTTTCATAGTTTTTTTTACACGTACTAACAAGTCTTTATGATGAAAAAGCGGTTGAAATGAGTAAGATAAATCAGCAAATACATAAATGTGTATATTGTTATATTCTTTAAGTACCAAGTAGCCATACGCTGAGACCTATACATAACTGCCATTTATAAATATGTATTTAATTGCAACCATGTCTGTAATTACTGTAAAACTGTGTGCGTGCGTAAATAAGGAAATACTAGTTGAATACCATTGTTTATGACTACTATGGGTTTCACAGGCATTGCAAGCACGTTTTTGAGCAATAACTGTAACGAACAGGCTTATCAGTACGAGATTTTGCTATAGTGTATAAGAGTATAGTGTATAAGACTATGATGAATCACTAATTGTAAAGAATATAGACACTTGTCCTTGTACCAAGAGGCAAAAACTCCATTAGCCAGAAATGGATACGAAGACAACAGTATAAAAAAGCTCTGTCTACCTTCTCCCTCCACCTCCACCACCCCACCCCCCCTCTTTCTTCCTTCGCTCTCCTCTCTTCCCTCATCTGGCTCCCCCCCCCTCTCTCTCTCTCTCTCTGAAAGTTGCTTCAGTTTCAACTTATTGTACGATTGTTTAATCTGTTTTATCTAATAATTTACATTGTTGTATAAATCTAATGAGCCACTCGGTTGTTACCTGCCAGTTGACCAAATTATTTATTCATTGTCCGCCCATCTCTCTCTCTCTCTCTCTCTCTCTCTCTCTCTCTGTGTGGTAGCGGGACTGTAAATGGTTATTAGAGTGAGAGATATCTTAATGCATGGTGGAGTAGTAGACCGATAAACACTATGATTGATGGTAAGGCGACTGTTATACTTGTGATTGGTTACCTTCTTCGCAATCCTCATTTGGACTCAGGGCATCATCCACATACTTGTATTACGAAGGTAAAGAAGAGATGGCCACCTCGGAACATGAGTGTCGGTATGGTTGCAGAAATACATTTGTCACGCAACTTTTCAACTTTTTTAGCAAAGAAAAACTCGCCAATTGCCTTCAAATTGGTCTGAATAGGTAACTGGATGTACTTACTCTGTGTTACAAATAACAATTGAGCCTTTCTACCCATTCATTAGAGTTAAAGCCTTGATCATACCGATGACATAATCTTTAATTCAATATAAATATATATATATATATATATATATATATATATATATATATATATATTTATAATTGTATAGATATAAAGGTATAAGCCACGAAGAAAAAATAAACAACAGAGTTTCTGCAAGATCTTTCGACTCCGTTGTTTATTTTGCTTCGTGGCGTATACCTTTATTTATTGATTTATCACGTTCCAAACTTTCGTGATTCAGTTACTATACATTACACACACACACACACACACACACACATATATATATATATATATATATATATATATATATATAATATACATATATATGTATATATATGTATATATATATATATATATATATATATATAATATATACATATATACATTATATATATATCTATATATATATATATATATACATATATATATATATATATATATGATATATATATATACATATATATATATATATATATATATATATATATATATATTATATATATATATATTATATATATATATATATATATATATATATATATATATATATATACAGAATAAACATTCATGACTTAAAGATATGTGCATCGGTATGATCAAGGCTTAACTCTAATGAATGGGAGGGCTGTAGAAAGGC
Organism: Macrobrachium nipponense; assembly: GCF_015104395.2. Classification (NCBI taxonomy): domain Eukaryota; kingdom Metazoa; phylum Arthropoda; class Malacostraca; order Decapoda; family Palaemonidae; genus Macrobrachium; species Macrobrachium nipponense. The sequence continues at coordinate 75,811,308 of NC_061087.1, forward strand.
TTAATTGTTATTTGTAACACAGAGTAAGTATTTCCAGTTACCTATTCAAACCAATTTGAAGGCAATTGGCGACTTTCTCTTTGCTAGAAAAGTCAAAAAGTTGTGTGTCAAACGTATATCTGCAACCTTGCCGACACTTACGTTCCGAGGTGGCCATATATATAATATATATATATATATATATATATAATATATATATATATATATATATATAATATATATATACATACATACACCTACATACATACATACATACATACATACATACATACTTACTTATATATTAAGTAGAAGGTAACCAAACACAAGTAAAACAGTCGCTTTGCCATCAATCATAATTAGCGTCTACCGTTCTACTATTACACCATACTTTCAGATATCTCTCACTCCAATAACCATTTACAGTGCCACTACCACACACACACAACACACACACACACACACACACAGAGTGCAGGTGAGGGAGGGAAGGAGGAATGGGGGTTGGAGGTGGAGGGAGAGTATAGGCGGAGCTTTTTTATACTGTTGTCTTCGTATCCATTTCTGGCTGGTGGAGTTTTTGCGTCTTGGTATAGGCATAAGTGTCTATATTCTTTACAATTAATGATTCATCATACTCTTATAAATTACGGTAATGGGTGTAATACACTATAGCAAAATCTCGTACTGACACGAGTGTACGTTACAGATTTATTGCCCAAAAATATGCTTGCACTGTCTATGAAACCCATAGTAGATGTTCAGTTTTCTGTAAAAGAAAACTATTGTGCTTGCTTTTTATGTCCGTCCGCCCTCCGATTAGAAAAAAAAACAACACCAAGGCTAGAGGTATGCGAATTGATATTTTGATCACCACCCTCCAATCATTCAACATAGTACCATATTGCAACCGTATAGCCTCAGTAGTTTTGTTTTTGTTTTATTTAAGGTTAAATTTAGCCATGAATTGTGCATCTGGTAGCACTTTCTGGAGCCATGGGACACATCCTTACTCTATCGCATCTGGTTAGCAACTTGAGAGCTGCTGATTATAGTTGATGGTTTTTTACTTGTTTCTATTCTATCCGGTCGAACAGTTTCAGTAGATTTGACTCGTCTTTACTTAAATTATAAAGATTAAGCTTTCATCGGGTAAGAGGTGTCAATGGAACTGTTATGTTTTACTGTGTGTGTGTGTATGTGTGTCGGCTATTTGTCTGTCGGTCTACAATTTTTCTGTCTGCCCTTAGATCTTAAAAACATACTGAGGCTAGAGGGCTACAGATTGGTATGTTGATCATCCACACTCCAATTATGAAACATGCCAAATTGCAGTTATCTAGCCGCAGTAATTTTGATTTTATTTAAGGTTAAATTCAGCCATGATTGTGTGTCTAGCACTGCTATAGGTGCCAACAACACAGGCCAGCACCGAGCTATGGCTCAATGTTTCATGGGCCGTGGCTGAGAGTTTCATACAGCATTATACGCTCTACTGAAAACTCGATTGTAGTATAATTCTGTTACTTTTTTAAATATTTACTCTAACAAAAATTTAATGAAGGTCATTATATTTAAGTTTTCGAATCATGAATTAGTAATTGTTTTTCTTTTTTGTTTCTGTCAGACATGATGAGGCCATGTTCACTGTGATACCTGCAGTCATACTGAAATACGATGTTGTATGATGAATGTAAAGAAATTCAGAATGAAATGCTTCTAATCTGCGAGAAATTGCAATTGGGAAGAATACTGCTAATAATAAAGATTGCCTAAATAGATAAAGAAAATACTTATATTCTTTTTCTTTCCCACCGTTATCCCTACATTAAGGGGTCGGTTGCCTGATGCACCTTCTCCACTGCCTTCTATCAAAGGCATCCTTCACCTAACCTCTTCTCTCAATATATTTATAGTCATAATATCTAAAGCTGCATCAGATAAAAGTCTTGAAAAGAGAAGTAAATCTATAGATAATAATTGGTTTGAGGTCTGCTTTTAATAGTCAAATTGTAAATTTTTCTAATAGAAGCCAGAAGAGATGATGCAGTGACCGTGGAACAACTGTAGAAATTTCTTGAAACAAATAATACTTTGTACTGTTAATAGTGTGCAAGGTGATGAGGTTAGTGCATTAATAGGCAAAGATTGTTACCTACAGTCAACTCCTCATGTAAAGTAAACTTGTTACTCGATAACACTGGCCTGCGTTTCAAAACTTTTTTACAAAGGTCAAGGGTTTTCCAACTGATTTAGTGCCCGTTTTGCATGCTGAATTCAAAAATACAGGACTGGTTTCTAAGATATAGTCTGTTTCTATTCCAGCATATTTTTCCAAAATATCACAATTATCCAAGCGTTTATGGGCTTTGTTTTTGCAAAACCGGGTCGTGGATAACCTTTAATGATTATTTTTATTTCTCTTTTCAGGACTAGATATGTATAAAAATTGATCAGAAGTGTAAAAGCCATCCTAATAGGTTCTATTACATCTACAGACATATGATTTTTCCAGACCGTCAAGCAAAAATCACGGATTTTGTGAAGACGGCATATCAAGCTTAGTTTGGAGTCAAACTAGGGGACCAGGATAAGCCATTCGCTCCCCATATCTGCTATAAAACGTGTAGAAAACTTCCGGTATTGGAGGAACAAGAAAAGGAAGAGTATGCCATTTGGTCTCCCAATGGTGTGAAGAGAAGGGAAAGCTCACGTTACCGACTGCTACTTATGCATGACAAATCTAAAATGCATCAATTGCTAGAGCAAGCACCATGTTCAATACCCTGATGTTCCTTCTGCCATAAAGCCAGTCCCCCATGGCCCTGATCTTACTATTCCTGAGCCAAATGTCACCATGGAATCTGGTTCTGATTCCGAATCTAGTTTCATGACTGATACAGCTGAGTGTGGTGCATACAGGCCAGAAGAGGACGACCAACCGGTGCCTTTGACCCAAGCCGAACTCAATGACCTAACACGAGACCTGAACCTTTCCAAGGAGTCTACCCAGCTACTGGGTTCTTATCTTCGAGAGAAACGTTTACTGGCACCAGGAACAACATTCTATTGGCATCGAGATCGCGAGAGAGAATTTAGAAAATCCTTCACGTTTGATGAAGCATCTTCACTGGTCTACTGTGACGATATTGCCGACCTGATTGAATTACTTGGTCTGAAGTATGATGCTATGGAATAGAGACTTTTCATTGACTCATCTAACAGAAGTCTCAAGGCAGTTCTTCTGAATAATGTAAAAAAGTTTTCGTCGATCCCTGTTGGGTACTCGGTTGAAATGAAAGAATCCCACAAAAGCATGGAACGTCTGTTGTCTGCTCTGAACTACCAGGATCATAAATGGTTGACCTGTGGAGATCTTAAAGTTGCTTGACTCATCCTAGGACTTCAAGGTGGTTACACAAAATATCCATGCTTTCTGTGCTTATGGGATAGCCGTTCTGATGACCTGCATTATGTCAAACAAGAGTGGCCATCAAGACAAGGGTTAAAACCTGGGTCACACAACGTTCTGTCCCACCCTCTGGTTGAAACGAGCAAGATATTGCTTCCACCCCTCCGCATCAAATTCGGTCTCATGAAGACCTTTGTAAAGGCATTGGACAAGTAAGGTAGAAGATTTGCTTTCCCCCATCAGAAGTTTCAGCAAAAAAGTTCATTTTACTCTTCTTGCTATCTATTCAAAATATTTTGTGAGCCTTCTTTGAATAAATCCGTATAATATTTTCAACATTGTGTTTCATTCACCGACAAATAGATCGGAATTTAGGATATTTTTAATGTGCTAATATTTCATTAATTTGATCTGATTGAGTAAAATAGCATGATTTTTTAAATTCAGTGCAAAAAAACTGGCCTAAAATCAGGTATTATATGTTAGACCTTGAAAACAGCGCAAGCCAGTGTAATCAGCTTTAGGTGGAACCGCTAACATCATTCTAAAATGTGATCATGAAATTCAAAAGGCCATCACCTCATATGGTGCACTATAGGCATTACTTGAGGTTCTTTGCAGCGTCCCATCGGCCGTAGCTGCAACATTTTCAATCCTTTTACTGTACCTTCGTTCATACTCTCTTCCGTTTCTCTTTCCAACATTTCCTAATAATTGATACATAGCGCTTGGCCTTTGGCCTAAATCCTACTCTCTTCTATTCTGTTGTAATAGCTATGAAGTTACGTTACGATAGGTTACATGAACAAACGTGACAAATATCATGTGCTGACCTGTTTCTGTCAGAGGTGTGGATATCTAGAGAGGGATTGAAAGTTCTATTGAGATGTTGTCAAGTGTATAAATTGTACGAGACAGAAAAGAAAAGATAACAAACGTTGGTTGAATTCACGCAAAAGGATACAAATGTTCATGTCATGAAGTGCAGCTTTGTAAATATTCAGTCAACTGGTAATAAACCACTGCAGATGAGAGAGTTGATAAATGTGAAGTCTTTTCATATACTAGCTGTAGCTGAAAACATTGAACGACTTCGATACCGATAAGATAACTGCGATGATCCCACTTACTCATATTTCCTTCATATTCTGAGATAGGGTACGTCAGGAGGCGGAGTTATACATTTTGTTCTCGTCAGTAGTTCTCCTTTTGAAATCCCTAAATGAACTCGGTGTAGGAGTTTTAAATATTTCGAAAAGGAAATGAAATACTCTGTTATAAGTGTTTTTTCAGTCAATTAAATGGAGAACGGGACGTGATTCTTCCTATGTGTCTGCAAGCATGTGTGAAAGTGAGGAATAATTGGCGTCTTGCAAATGCCTATAGGGAAATAGGACCAGACAATAATCCTACTGTAAGAAAGAATCCTAACGATTTCTGCTTTATTTTTACCATAAAAATTGTTGATATATGACGTGTCAGTCTTAAGCAGTTATTCATTTTTTTTTTTTTTTTTTTTTTTTTTTTTTTTTTTACCAAGAATAAAACTAAAAATGACGGTTCTCTCTCAAATATTGAATGATACTCACCAGAGAATATGGCGGAATGTTGGTTCTTATGACCCTCGTGTGTAAGGGCTGTAATGGCCTGAAGTTTCCGGTGATTGGCAAAGCTTGGCCATGAGTGCCTCGACGTAAGGACTGTAGCTGCCATAACTGGAAAAGCAGAAATATAACAGATTGATTTAAAAATGCATTATGAATGGAGTAAGCTTGCCAGCTACTCTCTCTCTCTCTCTCTCTCTCTCTCTCTCTCTCTCTCTCTCTCTCTCTCTCTCATGATAGTAACTACAGGGATTAAGTAATTTTAATTTTACAGTAATATTATGGATTTCTAACTTTTAAAAAAAACATGATAGTTTTCTGATAGCTAAAAAAAACCATGATAGTTTTCTGATAGCGATCAGGTACCGGGAAGATTGCATTTATCGTTAATGCTTGAATATTAGCTGGATTTAATTTTCAATTTGTAACAGGTTCATCTGATGAAAATGTGTAAAATTACTAAATTTCCAGAGCTATTTGACTGTAAAAGGTGTCTTATACCCAGCACGAACAGGAAAATCTCTGATGACCTAAGTCATAAGTTTTATTATATTGTTAATTATTGATCGTTCTTCAGATCATCAAGGGTGAAAGTTTAAAAAATATTTCGTGGTGTCGTTTTGTAAAAATAAATTAAGAAAATTAACGTGAAGAAGTTAACTTCTTGCCATTTTATTATTCTTGCTTGAAGCTGGTTCCTGAAATGACGTCGCACCTCCAGTGTCAAGAGGTAATATATTTTGTAAGTTGCAAGAGAAAGTTTTGGTGTGGTTTCTCCATGACTCTTCGATACTTCTTGCAACTTGGGTGGGAACTAACATCTCATATTTTGTTATATTTCTCTGCTATAAAGAGAATATATGCCTTTACAAAGTTCGTGTGGCGATTGTTGTCTGCGTGTGTGTGTGTTTGCATGTATAAGAGAGGGTATGGTCATCAAATATCCGCATCAGCAAATTTTAAAGATGGATATCCACATCCGCAAATGTGAAAATAGATATCAGCATCCTGTAAATCCCAAATTTAGACATATAGATATATATATATATATATATATATATATATATATATATATATATATATATATATATATTATATATATATATATATATATACATATATATAAATATATATATATATATATATATATATATATATATACATACATATATATCTATATATATATATATCTATATATATATATATATATATATATCTATATATATATATATCATATACATATATATATACATATATATATATATATATATATATATATACATATACATATATACATACATATACATATACATATATATACATATACTATTGATACTATATATATATATTGATACATATATATAATATATATATATATATATATATATATATATATATATATAATAAAGGCATTGTTCTACTGGATAGGGATGCATATATCAACAAGATGAACAATGTCCTTTCCGACGCTACAAAATTTAGGGAGGTTGGACCTCCAGAATTTAGTCTAATATTCAAGACCAAGGACAAGATTAATCGTAGCCTTAAACAACTTTTTGACAATAATGTTTTGAATGATCAGACATATCGGTCTCTTTATAGTACTGGCTCTTCTTTCAGTTCCTTTACGTCCAATATTAGCTGCCTATAACTCACCAAATTTTGCCTTAGCCAAATTTCTAGTCCCCCTACTCAAACGGTTTTAACAAGCAATGAACATACATTACTGATTCCTCCCAATTTATTCCCGAGATTTTACAGCAACACCCTGGTCATTTTATGGTTAGTTACGATGTATCCTCACTGTTCACCAATGTACCTCTCACCGAAACCATAGATATAATAATTAGTGCTTTATTCCCCTACTGAAGATAGTGTTTTTTTGAAGGTTTTGATATTGACTCTTTTAGGAACTGTTTTGGAACAGCTGTGATGGATAACTATTTCATTTTTAACGGGGGAAAATTTACAAACAAACTGATGGCATGGCAATGGGCTCTCCTTTAGGTCCCACATTTGCCAATATTCTTATGTGTCACTTGGAAAAACTATTTCTTGACCAGTGTCCTTCATCTTTTAAACCCATTTTTTATAAAAGATACGTAGACGATACGTTTGTACCTTTTAAAGATAAAGATCATGCACATTTGTTCCTTAATTTCATTAACTCATTTCACCCGAACATTAATTTTACTATGGACATAGAATCGAATAACGAACTGCCATTTTTAGATATAACAATTTCACGATGTAATGATAAATTCTAACAGGTGTTTTTTAGAAAGAAGACTTTTATTGGTTTGGGAACAAATTTCTTTAGCTTTGTCCGTTGGTTTTAAACTTAATGCATGCAAGACATTATGTGTAGAGCTTATAATTTGTCATGCAACTGGGTCAAATTCCATGAGGAAGTAGTTTTCTTAGCAAAACTATTTTAACAGAAATTGCTATCCATCCCACCTATTTAAGAAAATCTTGAGAGAGTTTTTAAATGACATTGTTAAACGAAAGCACCCACTTTTAATGTACCTAAAAAAGAACTGTATATATCCTTGCCTTTTGTTCAACATATAAACTTGTAAAACGAGAGCTCACCGTCGTACTCAGCAATATGTACCCATATGTTAAATTTAATTTTATCTTCAAGAACCCTTAAAAATCAGAAGTCTTTTCAAGTTCAAGGACACCCTACCGCAGTTGATGCGATCTTCAACGGTATATTTGTTTACTTGTCCCAAATGTAATTTGGGAACCTATGTCGGTAATTCGAGTCGGCTGTTGAAGGTTCGCATCGATTGCCATCGGGTGTCAGTCACCGAACAGGAATAACTTTATCTAAGAAAGAATTTTCTGCAATACGCAACCATGCAATAAAATGTAAACATACCATTCAGATACAATGATTTTAAAAGTCTTATCCCAAATGGCATAGATAACCGGTTCATTACCCATTCTCCAGTCCCTCTTCATTAAACAAACTTGTCACCAACCCCCTCACAACCATTCAACTGCTGTAGCAACTGAACATTACTTATAGACCATTCGCCCTTTCTAACCTCTTCATCGGCCTTTTTGTTATTTATTTCTCTCCCCCTTTAAGTTCCAAAAAATAAATAATATTCAGTCTTATCTATACTTCTGTACGCCGGTGAGTTCTTTTCGTTTCGCTATTTTTTTGCTTTGTTTTGTCCGCCCTTTTATAATATATATATTTTTTTTTATTTTTCTCCGATTTTGTAATCATATTACGGAGAAATTTTTTGCTTGGTACGATTTCAATGTTTTTCTCCTGTCATTTAGTAACAAAACGTAACTTTTCTTAGTTGCTTGCACGTGAGGTGGTTTGTGCTGTAGAATGTGTCTTTTGTTTTTGTTTTATTTATTTTGAAGTGTCATTGGTAACTTAGTAGCTTCTTTTGGCCTTTTTAACTGGTCGATCTTTCTTATTCAATTTAGTTACGGCCGTCTTACTTTTATATAAAATTCGAATTTCAATTTCCAACTGATATATTGTTAATTAATAATATATATATATTACTTTTTGAAATTTTAACATAAGCATAATTTAATTACTGTGGCCCCATTTTAGTCTGATTTAATGATAAGAATTTTAATGTTTTCCTTGTTTTTTAGCCCTGAAGATTGGGATTTATATCCCGAAACGTAGGCGTTTGGAGTGAAAATTAGAAAGTTTTTAAACGAAAAAATGCCTGAAGTTTTTCCTGCTGGCCAATACCTCTTTTTTATTATATATATATATACATAGAAAAAAAAAAAAAAAACCATATATATACATGGTAGCATAAGCCCAGCATACATACATACTACACATACACACATATATATAGATATATAGTATAGACCCATATACATAATACAGTATACAATATACAATACTATACATATACCACAATACATAATACATAATAACATAATCATATAACAATAATATCTATTTAATATATATATACATATACTGGGAGACATATACATACAATAATATATATTTATTTATATTAAATAAATAATAATAATATATAATATAATGTAGATTTAGTATACTTATAGTATAGTAGTTGCCATAGTAATATATATATAGTATATACACAATATATATATCATAATTATTATATATCTACATATATAATAGTATACATATTACTATACTATATTATAGATACAGTCATATATATACACAATATACAATTTACACACAAACAATATATATCTATATATACCTATATATATATACTAAATAATAAGCATCATATCTATACATATACAATATGTACATAATACCATTATACATATACATATATATATATATAAGATATATATTATATATAGTACTACATATATAAACATACATATAAACATACATATATATAATATATAGTATATTATATATATTTACATATATACTATATATATATAATATAATTATATACATATTACCATATACACAACATATAAAATATATGCATATATATATATATATCATACATTAACAACCTACATATATATTTATATGTATGTATAAGGTTGTTATATTATTATATAATAATATATATATATACTTATAATATATATTTATATATAGTATATATAATATGTATATATATATATATATATATACACATAGTACATACAATGAATAACTATAATGTATTATCATATATATAGCTGTACTATATAGTAATACTATATTACTCTATGTAATTATAGGTACATCTATATATATATTAGATATATATTATTATTATATATTCTTGTTATAATATTATCTTTCTCTATATTATGATATCATTTCATTAATCTATGTATATATATACTACTAATAATAAACTCTCTTACATATTATGTAATATAAATCTATTAATATTATATATTCCATATATATAGACAATATATATCTAATATATATAATATATATTAAATATATTAATTATTATATATCTATATCTATATTATATTGAAGTATATATAATATATAGTATTATATATAACTATATACTATACTCATTATAACATATAGATACTATATATATATATGTATATATATGTAATATATAGAATATTATATTATACTTAGTATACTTTTATTTATATAACATAAAAAGTATATAAATTATATATCACTATATTTTATTATATTTATTTATATATATATATATAATATATATAGCATATATATGCTATCTAATTATATATAGTATTCTACAATATAATCTACATAACATATATAGACATATCACATAATATATATTTTATTTATATATATATAATATTAATATCATTATATAGTTAATTATTATATATATATATATATAACAATATATTATAATATACATATATACTACATATAATATCTATTATAATATATATAATATATATAATATAATTATTCGACTATTATAATCATATATATAAACTAATATAAATATATGTATATATATAATATCAATCTATAAGAATATTATAATATATATATAATATATATAATATATAATAATAATAATATTATATATAAATATTATAATATAATATATATATATAACTAGTTATATATTAATATCATATATATATCTATGTAATATATACATATATATATTAATATATATATACATAATATTATATATATATAATATCTATTTAATATAATTATACTAATTATAATACAGATACAATATATATATATTAATTAAGATATATAATTTCTATATAATCTATTATATCGTATAGATAATAGATATAATATATCTATATCATGTCTAGTCTAATATAATAATATATATTAATAATTTATATATTATAATATATATATATATACAGATTATCATATATATATATACTATATATAATTTATATATTATATATAATAAATATCTAATTAATATATATATATATATATATAATATATATAATCATAGATATATATATAATAAGAATAAATATAATATATTAATATAATGTATATATACAATATAATTAATATTATTATATAATATTGTATAATATCCATATATAATATATAGATACATTTATATATACATATATATACATACAGATACATATATTTATATTTAATATATAAATCATATATATACAATCTAATTTTTTTTTTTTTTTTTGAATATATAGTTATATAATATATATACTATATATATTTCATATAATATATTATAATATACAATACAATATATATTATCTATAAAATATATCTTAATAATATAATATACTATATATTAATATATATATATAATTATATATTATTTAAATTATAAATATATAATAGTATAATATTTTATATATATTATACATATATATACATCATATATACTATACCTATATTACATATTATTATTTACATAGAATACATATATACATAAATTATATACATTATGATATTATATATAGATACATATATATACATTATATACCAATATAACAGACTACATATATAATATATATATATAAATACATATACCATTATACATACCCTTATAATATAAAATAATATAACATATCACATATACATATACTATATATAATATATACTATATATCATACGTATATAAATTACTATATAACATATAATATTAATACATATATATATTATAATATATAATATTATAAATAATATATATATATTAATATGTATGTTATATTATATATAACATAATTGCATAATACATATACATATAACCTTATATACATAATACAATACATATACATATACATATACTATAACATAATAGCATATCAACATTACATATACATATATATATTATAACATATATTATATATAAGGACCTATTTATATATATTATATATATATTTATTTAATACTATTATTACTTATATATATTATATATATCCAATAATATATATAATATATATTATAATTAATAGAGGAGAGAGAGAGAGGAGAGAGAGAGAGAGAGCGATATGCAATTAAGTTTGTTCAACTTTTTTTCAACTATGTTGTTTGAGGGATAAGTGGAAACAGCCGTTCTGTGGAATAGACCTCCGTTTATCAATTCATTTTGCCAAATTTGATAATGAATGCAGTTCCCGTGTAAAAGATTTTCCTTGGCCATTAAGTAGTTACCTTTTAATGCGCGAAAAAGTAATTTCATTTTTCAAAAGTATAATCAATTGAAAAGAATATGCAACTGCTGGCCAGTTGTTGTATACCATGACCTGGTTTCTGTAGTGTCAAGTAAGTTTGCTGATGCAATTTGCTAGATCGTTGTGATTGCCAGAACGCAATATATTCCCTCGCAGCCGAACAAATAAATCAATAAATTGCTGTCAAAAGATAGATAATCTCGGGAAATTTGCTTCGTAAACAGAACGTTAAAAGTTCTTTCATGCCATCCCATTCAAATATCTAATCTGGAAGGTCATTTTTTAATTTTTTATACTAGAATTTCTGGAAGGTAGTGAGACCACGCCTTACTGCCTAGAAAAAAAAATGTTCCTTCACACACTGCGACCCAGATGTCTCACAATTTGTATTCAACGGTACGTCTGAGAAGCAAACTAGCCTGTTCTCACGAAATCTCATTTCCTGCTATACTACTTGTTAGTTATATTTTCCTAATGAAACTCTTCACCCATAAGTGGCTCTCTGAACTTATATTCTCCTGAAGTCCGGTAGAAAACGTTTAATAACAATTTTGTTACTAAGGTCTACATAATCATGCAGTTAACTTGTTGCATAACTGTATCATAACTAATACTCAAGTTCTCAGGAAGGAATTCTTGTTGAATTGTTACCTAGCCATTTTTTTTATAATCCACCCGTTCTCAGTAGTCATATATGCTATGTGCATTAGTTTTACCTTTGCAAAGTTTATATTAAGGAGAAATGGAGTGATACAATTAGGATTGGTTGATTTGTATGATACTGACATGGCCAACTCCTTAACTTAGAATATTTAATTTTTGTGCAACTTTGCTTTAAATTCCGTCAAGCATAATTTATTTGCGGAACTTTTGGCATTTCTCAGGTTGACATCTTAAATCCAATCCATTTTTATAACATTCTGTGGATCGATTACCGAAATTTGTACTAACGTTTCAACATTTCTTCCCTCTGTATAACAGGTAATCGTAATAAGAAATGTGTATGGTAGTTAATATCAGCAGAGGCATTTCATTGAACGACTTAATGGGTGTATGACGTTTTCGTAATGTTAAAAGCAGATTATAAGCCACCATACGTGAGGAAGAAATTTGAGTTAGATCGGAGAATGCGAATTTTATATCAGTGATTTTTATGTTAAAATGCTTATTCTTTCCATTAGAATTATGAAGATACCCATTGACTGTTGAAGTTTGCTCAGCTTACACATAATCGACCCCAAATTCCCTCGCAACAGACACACATCTTTCCGAGTGGATCTTATTTGTCCTTCCCCGGTGACAGTAAAGGAGATATGACACAGCCGCCCACTCCCTGCAAACCTGTTTGTCCGCTCCGGTTGGGGCGGTGTAGGTAAGAGAACGGAAGGCTGGGGGAAACATCCAATCTCCCCTCCTGCAAACCAGTTTGTCCGTCCCGGTTTGAGGCGGGGTAGGTTGGTGATCAGAGGGGTAGTGGAGAGAGCAACTCTGGATTCCATCACGATAACAAATTCGTTATACGATAATATCTGTATCAGAATGAGATAAACTAATGTTTAAAAAGATTAACTAAGAAAATCATTGACGGAAAAGGAATGCAAAATAATTCCAAATTGCATTAACAGCATTTATTTCGGTTGTTTGAATGACATAAACAAGATTGTTGTAAACAAATCCCTGATCGAGAGAGAGACTCCTTTGAAGCTGATCATTCCACACGTTCCTCGCAGCAGATTAAAGGTTTAATCCACTCCAGATTGCACATATTTCATGCAGATAGCATTCGGAGTTGCATATTGCGTGGCTTTATTGCCAACGATTGCAATTAGGTTAGATACATAACTGAAGCTAAATTGATAACCTGCAATATCTTTTAATCCTCGTTCCAGAAATACACCCTTCTGCCAAGGGTTGCTTTACAGACGAGTTTTGTGTATTGAAAATTATTTGAAAATTAAACATAAGCTGCGTCTGATATATATATATATATATATATATATATATATATATATATATATATATATGTGTGTGTGTGTGTTGTGTGTTGTATGTATGTATGTATGTATGTATATATATGTGTGTGTCGGTGTGTGTGGTAAAAATGTCTGTTACAGCAGAATTCCATCTTATAAAAAGAGCCCATAAAATTCCCAAAATATAGAAAGTAATTTTTATATTTCAGAGACTGCTCTCTGTCTCTTTAGGTAGGTAATGAATGAGAAAAGTTACAGGAAAGGTGTTATTTATACCAAGAGATCCATCCTCGGGTAGCTGTCTTACTAAGTCACCCCCGCTGATAATTCCTCTTTAGTTTGAAAGAAGATTTTATCCATGATGCCTGAATCCCAGGCACCCTTTAAGATGTTCATTACTTGTGTTTGTTTAATCAAGGCTGATTCTATCATCTGTCTTTGTACCAACATTTGCTGCTATAAATTATACGTGATAAATTCCAGTTTATTCTGTGGTTATGGTTATTTATATAGTTGAAAATAGCTAAGTTCTGTTGTCCATACCTAACCGACCATTTATATTGTATTAATCTCTGGAGATGTGATTCTCCTGGAAAACCGATGTAAGATTAGCCACAGTCCAGGCATGGGATTTCGTATACTCTTGTATCTTTGGGTATTGTCCTTTGTTGTACGATAATCAAGGATTTGGCTAGGGTATTTGGGTAGATGAAGGCAAAAGGGTTAGAGTTTCCAAGGGTCTGGGTCACCATCTTCATCCCTAAAGACACGAGTATACGAAATCCAATGCTAGAACTATTGACTAATCTTACATTGGTTTTTATATGAAAATCCCTTCTCCAACTTCTCCAGAGATTAATGCAACATAAACGGTCAGTTAGGTATGGACAACAGAGCTCAGCTATTTTAAACCATTTAAATAGCCATAACCACAGAATAAACTGGAATTTGTCACATATAATTTATAACAACAAATGTTGGCACAAAAGCCAAATGATAGTCAGCCTTGATTAAACAAAGACAGGTAATGAACATCTCAAAGGGCACCTGGGATTCAGATATAGATAAAATCTTCCTTCAACCAGAGCTTAAGAAGATTAAAGAAGAATTATCTGCAGGGTGACTTAGTAAAACAGCTACCTGTGGATGGATCTCTTGGTATGATTACTGCCTTCTCTGTAACTTTTCTTATTCATTACCTACCTGAAGACAGAGACAGCTGTCTCTGAAATATAGTACTTACTTTCTATGTTTTGGCTTTATGGGATCCTTTATTATCATTATCACACACACACATATTATATATATATATATA
>NC_061087.1:75831721-75856721 GCF_015104395.2 Macrobrachium nipponense
CTGGAGGTGGAGTGCCCTTCATCCTTGCAACTTTTTCGAGTATGACTATGCAACGCTTATTCCAACTAAGGTGTTGAAGAGAACAGTTTGGGCACTTGCTTTCCACTGTCTCTCCTATCTTATAAGAATTGATGCATTGTTTTGTAGGGTGTGATTCGCTGCATATACCACACCTCTCCTTAGCTGTGAGGTCGTTGCTAAGGTGTCCAAAGCTCTGGCACTTGTAGCATCACAGTGGCACAGGTCTGAAGGATTCTGTGGGGAAGGATCCCCATCCTCTGAGGGAAACCTAGGTTAGACTTCCCAATACATCTCTTAGGACATTCTGCAGCCATAGAATGGGGTCCAAAGGCAGGGCAGTCAAATATTTGAATATGACTGCTTTCCTAACTCTCTCGGATGGATCTGGTAGTTGGAAGTTAGTGTTGGCTCATAGAAATTCAGCTGTTTCTTTTGTCTTCATTGTGATGATCATGTTTGCGGCCAGGTTGGGTTTTACAGAGATGTTCAGCAGTGGGTTTTGTTCCTCCAGTACTGCTAGTATTGCTAAGGCAATTGGCTCTCCTTGGGTGGCAAGAGATTAGTTGCAGGAGAAATGTCTAGGAGGGGCTTTCTGGGTTCATTAGTCAAAATTTATAGTGTCCCAGGTGCTCTGTGTTTTGAGAGCCAAATTTTGATGGGCTAGATCAGGGGATTAAGTCCCTGAGCTAGGCTGTCTCCTAGAGGTGGATGCTCACATTGGTCTTTGCATGCGGATGTTGGGGACTGGGAGGGTGTTATTGGGAAGGTCACTGCCAGTAGATGGGGGCACTGCCTGACTGGTCTATTTTTTGGCTCTGGGGTGCTGGTGAGCAGTTCCCTACACGCCACCGGCTGGAGGAGGGAAACCTCGTCTTGTGTTGAGGCTAGGGGTCTCTTTTCTGATATGAAGGGCCTCTAGGAAGTGGATGCAGTGGTGGTCTGCTGCCTTATCAATAATTCAAGTATTTAAAATTATGTCTTTTCGGGTTATTCTGCTATTGCGAGTGTTCTTGGCTTGATTATGGTTGGCGCTTTCCTTAGCGTGGCAGGAGGTCCTCTGGGAAAATCTCATTGTGATCACACCAATGTACGTGCTTGGGTATTTGCACTGGTATACACATTGGTTTTCTTCAGAGGGTCCTGCACCATGGGTTTGGGTCATTTTTCATAATCAGGCCACTGGTTTTCTTACTTTTGTAATAAATCATCAGTTTAACCTTTTTTCCAGAGCCCATAGGGGAGACATTTCCTTCTATGATATTGCTTAGGGCTTGTTCATCAACTTTGTATTTCTCATGAAACAATCCCTTTTAAAGAGAGTGACATCTTCAAGGGTGGCAGAGCGAGGTTCCTATAGATACCATTTTTCAATGCTTCTTCCTATGCATTTCATGATGTCCCAGTTGGAATACCAGTTCTTAATTAAAACCTGAGCAACACGCTCTAATTCGGTGTGTGTGTCCTTCCAAGAAGAGCAGTGTGAGAGAGCTCTCCTGATGAAGTTGTTGATCGCAGTACCCATGTATCTCTCCGAACTTTCATTCCCACTGTTCAGGGACATGCACAGATTCATGGGCTTTGTATATACTTGCATTATGAAGAGCTCCTCTTGTTGCCTGATGAGGACATCAAGTTATAGTGGGCGACAATTATGGCAATGCTGTGATCATCTGGAATGTAAGGGGTCAAAATAGCATTCAATTTCTTCATGAGTAGGTAATTCCTGCCCCACGTACCTGCTCAAGAACAAATTGAGTGTTATTTTTACCACTTAAGTTCCAGATACCCACAGTTTGAAGTCATCTGCCGAGTTTATGGAAGCCCTGAAAATGACACCCCTTGGAGTAGTTATTGCATTGATGGACGTGGAGACCCTCTTCATGAATGTCCCTGTGGATGAAACAGTCTAGATAATTCTAGAACGTGATTATAGAGATGACTCCACGCCCCATTAAACATCCTCGAGATTATACCAAAAAATGCCCCTCTATCCACCTACAGAGGCTATATGTATACATACAGAGATAGTGCAGCGATGGGTTCTCCCCTTGGAGTAATTTTTCAAACTTCTGTATGGGTGTCATAGAGAAATTGTCATTGATGTATGTCCGCTATATTGACGACACCTTCATAAGTGACAGCACGGTAGAAGAACTTGAGCAAGTGCGACAAGCCTTCCATGACCACAGTAGCCTCAACTTCATTGATATGTTCACCACCTCCCCTTCCTTGTCAGGCAACAAGAGGAGCTCTTCTTAACGCAAGCATATACAAAGCCCATGAACCATGTGCCTGAACAGTGAGAGTGAATGTTCAGACAGATACAAGCATACTACGATCAACACCTTCATCAGGAGGGCTCTCTCACACTGATCTTTTTGGAAGGACACGCACACAGAATTAGTGTTGTGCACAGGGACCATCGATAGCCATGCCAAGAAGACTCACAATACCAGAATAACCCAAAAGGACATATTTCCTAATATTGGAAATATTGTAAGGTGGTAGACCACTGCTGCCTCCACCTCCTGGAGGCCCTGCACATCGGAAAGGAGAGACCTAGCCTCAACACAAGACAAGAGACTTCCTTCTCCAGATAGTGGCACGTAGGGCGCCACTCACCAGCACTCCAGAGCCAAACAAATGGACGAATCAGGTGGTGGCCCCATCTACTGACAGTGATCTTCCAAATAATAACCTCCCAGTCCCTAACATATGCAAGTGAGGACCACCTCTGGGAGACGGCTTCGCACAGGGACTTAATCGCCTGATCCAGCCAATCAAAATTCAGCTCTCAAAACACAGCACCCGGATGCATATACCTGAAAAAGTGGGATGCCATTTCTTAAAAACTAACCATAGAATATTTTGAAATTGATTTCATTATGTATTCCACAATCTAGTGTAACTTTTGGCATGGCAGAAAAACCTTTGGCTGGTGCTATACTAGTATATGTACATCTCGGGAATTTGCAGCCAGGACACTATAAATACCGACTAATGACCCCATTCCAACCAAAACAAGCCAACCCTTCCTAGAGAATGAGCCGATGATGCGGTTGGAAACGTTGTAATTCCGCTGCACCCTTAGAAAAACGACGAAGGAGATTCTACACACACAAGAAATACGACAGACCTTGATTTTCCAGATTCTGTAATTTGCTAACACTACGGTGATCAGACATTTTGAAATAAGATTAATATTCTAAAAGCCATTACCTTATCCAAGTTATGAACATCGGCCTGTTATTAGCAAATATCAGTCCTGATGAGAAGAAATTAATAAAAATAGAAGACCATATATAAAATAAATTCCAACGATGCCATTCTCTTTAACAAAACATGCTTGAGTGTGGTCTCCTACCATCATATTATTATTATTTTTTTTCTTTTTTTTTCTTTTTTTTTTGCTCTATCACAGTCCTCCAATCGACTGGGTGGTATTTATAGTGTGGGGTTCCGGGTTGCATCCTGCCTCCTTAGGAGTCCATCACTTTTCTTACTATGTGCGCTGTTTCTAGGATCACACTCTTCTGCATGAGTCCTGGAGCTACTTCAGCGTCTAGTTTTTCTAGATTCCTTTTCAAGGATCTTGGGATCGTGCCTAGTGTTCCTATGATTATGGGTACAATTTCCACTGGCATATCCCATATCCTTCTTATTTCTATTTTCAGATCTTGATACTTATCCACTTTTTCCCTCTCTTTCTATTCAACTCTGGTGTCCCATGGTATTGCGACATCAATGAGTGATACTTTCTTCTTGATTTTGTAAATCAACGTCACGTCTGGTCTATTTGCACGTTTCACCCTATCTGTTCTGATACCATATCCAAGAGGATCTTTGCCTGATTGTTTTCTATCACTCCTTCAGGTTGGTGCTCAGGCTCCAGTGGAGGGCTTTTGCCACTGAATCATGCCTCTCTTTGTACTGGTTCTGTGCAAGTGCCGGACATTCGCTTGCTATATGGTTTATGGTTTCATTTTTCGTATTGCACTTCCTACATATGGGAGAGATGTTATTTCCGTCTATCGTATTTTGAACATATCTGGTTCTTAGGGCCTGATCTTGTGCCGCTGTTATCATTTCTTCAGTTTCCTTCTTTAGCTCTCCCCTCTGTAGCCATTGCCATGTGTCATCGCTGGCTAGTTCTTTAGTCTGTCTCATGTATTGTCTGTGCATTGGTTTGTTGTGCCAGTCCTCTGTTCTGTTTGTCATTCTCCTGTCTCTGTATATTTCTGGGTCTTCGTCTACTTTTATTAGTCCTCCTTCCCATGCACTCTTTAGCCACTCGCCTTCACTGGTTTTCAGATATTGCCCCAGTGCTCTGTTCTCTGTCCTCTATACTTAGTAGTCCTCTCCCTCCTTCCTTTCGTGTTATGTATAGTCTGTGCGTATTTGCTCTTGGGTGTGGTGCTTTGTGTATTGCCATATGTTTCCTGGTTTTCTGATCTATGCTGCGGAGTTCTGCCTTCGTCCATTCCACTATTCCTGCGCTGTATCTGATTACTGGCACTGCCCCGCCCCGTGTTTATGGCTTTTATCATATTTCCAGCATTGAGTTTTGACTTGAGTATCGCCTTGAGTCTCTGCATATATTCTTTCCTGATCGTGTCCTTCATCTCTTGGTGTTTTATGTCCCCTCCTTCCATTATTCTCAGGTATTTGTATCCAGTCTCATCTATGTGTTTGATGCTGCTCCCATCTGGTAGCTTTATCCCTTCAGTTCTTGTTACTTTGCCCTTTTGTATGTTGACTAAGGCGCCTTTTTCTATTCCAAACTCCATCCTGATGTCCCCAGATACAATCCTTACAGTCTGGATTAGGGTATCTATTTCCTTGATGCTCTTACCATACAGCTTGATGTCGTCCATGAACATCAGATGGTTATTATTATTATTATTATTATTATTATTATTATTATTATTATTATTATTATTATTATTATTATTATTATTATCACACTTTTCATGTTTTCTCCGCCAACTGGTAATTAAATTTCCCGTAACATCCAGTCTTTAGACTTTATTAATGAAGAAAATTCAATCATTGTTACTATTTCTATTTATTGTTTTTTTGTGGGGAAGCCGGGTGGGGGGGTTGGGTGGGTGTATATCGCAGTCATCTTACTCGACTGGGTGATTTTTATAGTGTGGGGTTGCAGGTTGCATCCTGCCTCCTTAGGAGTCTATCACTTTTCTTACTATGAGCGTGGCTTCTAGTAGCACACACTAATGCATGAATCATGGAGTTACTTCAGCATCTAGTTTTTCCAGGTTTATTTTCAGGGATTTTAGGGTCGTGCCTTGAGTCCCTATGATTATGGGTACAATTTCCACTGGCATATCCCATATCCTTATTTCTACTTTAAGGTTTTGATATTTATAAAACCTTTCTCATTCTTTTTTATATACTCTGGTGTCCCATGGTATTGCGACTTCACTATTATTATTATTATTATTATTATTATTATTATTATTATTATTATTATTATTATTATTATTATTATTATTATTATTATTATTATTATTAATTTTAATTCCTAACTTTTCGTAATGTCTCCACCAACTGGTAGTTAAATTTTCGCGTAACATTCGCTCTCTTGACTTAAATTACTTAAGATGAGGATTTCATTATTATTCATTATTATTATTATTATTATTATTTTTTTAGTAGTAGTAGTAGTAGTAGTAATGTAATAGCCTAAGGACTCGCCTCTTCATGGCTGTTATACTGTTCACCTGAAGAGTTAGTTCTAAAGTAGATAACAATTGAAGCTAGTTGAAGCTAAAGAATTTAAAGAGCTCTGTTTAGAGAGCTCGGGAACTAGTGAAGAAAACTGAAAGGCGATAAATTGGCCCTTACTGCAAACCTTCTCTCACTTCAGGAATAGTCAGCTGTTACATAATTATATCACATTATACTAATATGAACTTTGATAACCATCTCCCTCATACATGCACCCTTCCTTATGACATAAAGCCCGTGAGCATCTGATCTTGTTTGTCCTCCCCCAGGTGACAGTAGGGGAGACATGATATAGCCACCGGTTTGTTCCCGCCCGCGGGTAGGAGAACGGAAGAGTAGGGGAGACATCCACCATCCTCCTACAAACCTGTCCGGGGTTGGGTGGGTAGGGGATCGGTGGTTTGGGGATACAGCAGCCCCGTGTTCCAACGTGAGTACTGCGCGCCAACAAGCTCGTATTTAGAATATGTATCATCCCAGCTTCCTATTTTCCTGAAGCTTTCACTTTCAATGGATGTTAGATAGCCAGCTTTATAGTTGAGGCAGCACATCCGTTTCGAAAGTCACTCGAAGCAACGAACTTGAATCACGCGCTGTAGAAGCATGAAACGGGTTCTATTTATTTTGACCGATGCATTGTTTGATGGTAAATCCCAGAGATTATTTCAGGCACAGCCAGTATATTTATGTACTGATATAGATTACTTTTTTCGTATATGAAGCTGTCAGCCTATATTATATATATATATATATATATATATATATATATATATATATATAGTATATATATATACGTGTAATACTATAGAAATATGTATACACACACATACACACTTATCATACATATATATATATATATATATATATATATATATATATAAATATATATATATATATATATATATATATATATTATGGATATTACATAGGAACGTGTTTCACAGAAATAAATATCTGACTCGCATCTGGACCAAACTGTGTGGAAGAATTGCTAAGGGCCTGAAAATCTCTTCTCTTGAAAAACCAGGGTTCGGTCCCGATTTGAGTCAGAAATATATATATATATACATATCTATATATATATATATATATATATATATATATATATATATATATATATATATATATATATATAATGTGTGTGTATACATATATACCAGTAAACATATATGTATATATAGTATATATATATATGTATATGTATACACGTATCTATACATATATAGTATACATATATATATATATATATATATATATATATATATATATATATATATATATATATATATATATATATATATATATATATATATATATACACACACACACACACACACACACACACACACATATTATATTTGTGATTGCTATTCACGAAAAACTCAAGTATTCGTAGGCCATTATTTGAACGACGTCCCTTCCATTGTTACCAAGCATTCCAACCAGCAGGAGACAGTACCAACCCATTTCAGTGCCACTCCGAAAACAACGATTTTTCCAATACAAACTAAACACATTTTGCGAACCAGTGCGTTTTTAGTCACCACTGATGGAAATGATTCCATGGAATTGTCTGTGACGAGTGCAGTAAAATGGATTCGGATTAGTTTGTTTTCCCAAAAAAGAGAAAAGTAAAAATAACAGAAACAAAGACACGGTTTCGAGTTTACAATTCCAGACATGAATATTGAGGACAATGATTGCGTGACGGTTACAACGGCATGTTCCTTTTAGAGCTTGAGAATCGTCTAACTGAAACGAAGCAAATGGCTTAATGCTAAATTATTGAGCAAAATTTTATTTTATCTATTATAATTGTGCAGCATGAGTGAGTATTCTTAAGGAATAAAGGTAATGAAGGGAAAGCTTACAATATAATCTTCTTAGTGCACAAATCGTTAGATAGTATGGTAAATGTGTTGAACTACAGGGGTGATAGATTTCTGGGGCTTCAAGTGACAATAAGGGACTCTTAAGATTCTAATAATTAATGTTTATATGCCTAGGGTAAATAACAATAATTTTGATCAATACTGCATGACCGTAGTTGAGTTAGACAGTATTATTCACTTTTCTTTGCTGATCATATTTGTATAATCAGGGACCTTAATTCTCTCCCTGTAAAATGTTATAACTGACTTTCTAGCTTCTGTCAAAATCATGCTCTCCAATTTTGCGATGTTATGCTCCTCCCTCCCTCCTTCCTATTCCTAAGTGCAAAATAGAACGGTTACTACTACAACCTCCTGGCTGGACCACTGCATCATGTCTCCACAAATTCATGATTCTGTTGTGAACTGCAACATTCATCTACTATCTTGCAACGGGCTACGATCACATCCCTTTACAGGTGTCATTCAGTACTCCATCCCTCCCAACCTCGAGTCCCCTAACTGATCGCCCACCAGCTGTTAACTGAGATTTTAAAAAATCAACAGAAAACCGGATACTTAAGGGTGACCACGGAAACCAGATTGTGGCCAATAGTTCAACCGGCTGTTGCCTTACTTTATACTAACACAAAATGTAGAAATGACCACCACAAGAGATATCTAAAAGAATTCCATTCGAACATAATTTCCGCTACCTTTAGATTTCGCTGGAATGACTTTGTTAAAGTTCTATAGGTATGACTCCCAAAAGGATGTACATAACCTTACTGATAACATTCAGTTTCATTTCGCATACCGTATTACGCCAGGTAACATCAGCAGTGCCATAAACAACCTATCTAATATTAAATCACCCGGCTGCGATGGTCTTCCTGCAGAAGCTTTCAAATTCTGCCACCCGATAATTTACATCTTGCTGGATGCCCTATTTAATGCGAGCATAATTCACCAGTTTCCTCTAGACTCCCTACTCTTTGTTCACTTCATACCATCGATCAAAAACAAGCTAAAGGATGCAGCTGACCCTGGCAATTATCGCCCGATTGCGATCACTACGATTGCTTCGAAGATACTTGAATCGGTTCTTCTAGTGAGACTTCTCCCCTTTCTACACACCACTGACAACCAGTTCGGATTTAAAGCAAATCACTCAACCGATACCTGCAGCTACTGCATCCTGAAAGAACTCCTGAACTATTACCTATCTTCATCCTCTCCTATTTTTCCATGTTTTGTTGATGTGAGAAAGCATTTGACTAGTAAACTACCATAAGCTCTTCCTGAAGCTGCAAATAAAATTGGCAATTTATATTGCTGGTTCTCCACGCAGCAATTCTGTGTCAAATGGAGTAACGTATTATCGTACACCTTCGGCTCCCTAAACGGGCTTTGGCAAAGGGTCATTCTCTCTTCATACCTGTTTAATACGTACACAGATGCCCTGAAGTCACTCCCAATCGGATGCACTATCAATGAAACAACAATAAACAACCTCTGTTGCACCAGTGCATGTCGCTGCTCCCGAGATCTCTTAACCATATTGCAGAACCACAAATTTTGCGAAATCATCTGCTGGAATTCGTGCATGAATTTCCGTATATGTATCACATTATCATGGACGACCTAAAATATACGGCAGATATAGAACAGAGGCGTCATAAACTATGTGCGACTAGCAACACTATTGCAAGGAGGTTTGCCTTCTGTCCGAGGCACGAAACTGCTGCTCTTCCGCTCATACTGCTACAGTTTGTATGGGTGTCCCCTTTGGACGAACTATACCCGGAAGATCATTAGACTTATCACTGTTGTTCGCAATGACATTCCGCTACACAGCAGCAGCAATTCGCTCATACAAAGCATCCTAAGCAGTGAGGCAAGAAGAACATCTAAACTGTGAGGAAGGTGGAAAAATGAGGCTTTTGTTCACTAAATGATTTAATCTTTATTTTTGTAAAGTGTCATCTGCAGAATCTGTAATTATTATTATACCAAACGATTATTGTTATTACTAGAATTTTCTTTTTTTTCAGTATTACTATGAATATCAATAAAAAGTTTTGCTACTTTCAATTTTCGTATTTAGCCTTGCGGACCTGATTGCTGTAACCCTAGCTGAAGGTTAATTATCTGCAATCTTTACTAATTGTTTTCATTTTTTATGTTTAACTACTGTTCTCAATATTATTACTGTTGTTACCATCATTATGAATACTATCTTTTGTACTTCTTCAGCAACTGTGTGGATATTGCCGATTTATCATTATTTATCATTGTTATAAAAATCTGCAATTTTATGGTAGAATATATTACAATGCAAAATAAAAGAATTTCGATCCTCCTCAGTGTTCACGGTGTTCGAAAGTCTCTTTGTTTTCCACAGTAATATACTCTACTCTATAATTGTGGATTTTTATGACACTGATTGCTCTTCACAAAATTGTGAATTTCCTAACATTTTTTTCATGTTATCTCATGTATCTAGATTGTGTATGTTATTGTCTATACCTTGCTTCTTCCATGTATATTGCCATGAGCTGAAATATAATTTAAAATGGAAAAAAAATGTGTGTGGAATTTTAAATGACATGCGTGTATTTAAAAAAAAGTAATTATTCAATAGCTCCCTCCCAACGTCCATCTTTGATAAAGTTCGAGTTATCCGTGGTCCTGGTGTGAACCGGACATTAAAGGGACTTGGCGATTCTTGTCATGCATTCGAGAGTTCGTTGGCGTCTCATAATATAGAATACTCATAAAACTTTTTTGAAAAGGTCAGTTACTAGAGACAATGGCTGCGATCTAGACTTGGAAACGGATTTTTATTTTATTATTTTTATCTCAAGATTAGCTTTGCTTTGTTTAAATGGAACTATATCCTTTTATAGGAATTAAATGTTTTTATGCAAAGGCAATGGCATGAAACCCGAGAGCCGTATTTAGCTTGGAACCGAAAGAAAATTAAAAGGTTAAAGGAAAGGAGTCGGTCTGGAAACAAGTAAAGGTCGTTTCATTCATTCTTGCTTTCTTTGCTACCTTTTTATTTTGCTTCTTAAAATGTCCATGTGTGTGTGATCTTACATTCAAATCTCATTTAACCATGTGTGCCCTTTTCATCAACCTTGAAAAATTCGGAAGAGTGACTTCTCGAAGAAGCTTGTAGAAGCACCTTTTCAAAGATTTCCAGCTCGTTTTTTCATCTTTCCACAATGGTGTGTCTCCCAGCCGGCCAAAGAGTGGGCTGTATTT
Source organism: Macrobrachium nipponense (assembly GCF_015104395.2). Lineage (NCBI taxonomy): Eukaryota > Metazoa > Arthropoda > Malacostraca > Decapoda > Palaemonidae > Macrobrachium > Macrobrachium nipponense. The sequence continues at coordinate 75,842,632 of NC_061087.1, forward strand.
TTTAATGAAATATATAGTAGCTTTATATTTTTATCAAGAGTGATACATTAAGACATTGAATAATTTAGTATACCTTGTCAAAATAATTACGTTTCCCTCCTTGTGTCTCGGGATTGTTTATAAGGCTAGGGGTTAATCGTGATTAACCGCGTAACGAATGATGTTTGAATCTCGCATTGGAAGAGGTGATGGTGATGGACCCCCTTAGGACGGATTGCGTTTATTTTCTCTCCGATCGTTAGATAATCACATCCTGGGCTGTTCTTGCTTAGCGTCAACCACTTTACAAGTATAATGGGTTAGCTGGCAGGGTAAATATGAGACAAGAAGCACTTTGACCTTATCTTTGTGAGGGCCTTCAAAGTAATTATTCCTAAGCGCTTCCATAGACGGCGCAGAGGAACCGCCAACATTTTAAGGGTTAAGTCATAAAACAAGATCGTTAAATATGAGATATGAAACTCTCTTGACTTCATCCTGCTAATTACTCTTAAAATAATTACATAATCACGCTAAGATGCCACAGCGGAACAACGAATTTACGAGTATAATTATATAATTACAAGGATAATTATAAGATTAATAGCTATTTGATGCAGGGTGTAAATAATATTCATTTGTAATTCCGTACTGCAAATTATAAAGTAAATTTAATTAGGAAACGATATGGAGGGTAAATAGTTTTGTTCGTTTCAAAATGAAATTAACTGGAAGCGTGAATAATGTTCATCATAATACGTAGCGAATTTTCGTTATTTGTTTTTTTAAGTATACCTATTTTTGTGTTAAAGAAAAGAAAAAAAGTTTAATGCGTATTCATTAGTATAGAACTTAAGCAAATTAATTTTAGCATGATTTTAATTGGATTTAAATGGTTTATTTTATCTCCATTCAGGGGTTGTGATCAGTGATGTTTCATTAATTTTAATTATTGAGACATTTATGAGAAAAGTTTATATTTATTAAAGCATTATAGAGTAGAGTATTTTATATTTTGTACTCAGCAGTTTGGCAAAAACGAACCATTTGTAACCGTGTAGGTCAAAGTTATTTGTTCAGATTCTACTTAACACAGTTATTGTATGTAAGTGGAATAATTAATTCCAGGATATCAAAAGCTTAATTAATAGCTACTTTATCGACATCACAATGACAAATGATTTGCCTAGTGGAAAACCCACCAGTATGTAAAAGTCCTCATTATGAGGGTTGTTATGCTATAGTTATGCTGCTATGAAAACATAACCCCCCACCCCCCTCAACCCGACACATACACTAGATCAGGGGTGGCCAGACTTTTGGACTCCGAGATCTACTCTAAAAACTAAAACTCTTACCATTAACATACTACATAATCACTTATTATTACGTGTGGAAAAATATTCAAATAGCGCCATAGTACGCTATATATCTATATCTATATCTATATCTTAGATAGATAGATATAGATATAGATATAGTATTATATATATATTATATATATATATCTATAATATATATATAATATATATATATATATGTGTGTGTGTGTGTGTGTGTGTGTGTGTGTGTTTCTTGTTTATATAGGAATGTTGGGGAACTGCAATCGACCAAATAAGTGGTCACGATCGAATGCTAAATCGCGATCGCTGGCCACCTGTGCACTAGATGAAAGTCCGAAGAGGAGGACGTTGTTAGAATTCCATAAAGAATTTTTTAAATCTCTTGTCAATCGTCGTTATTTTACATTTTTAAAATTTTGTATAAAGGTGAATGAGAGGTTTTTATCTCGTCTGTACAGGGCCTGACGTATTTATGTAGCATATATTTATCTTGGCTTCACAGAAACTGACCTATTTATGTAGCAATGGGTTTATCTTGTCTGCAAAGAAATGGACTACTATTTATGTGTTGATGCTTTTATATTGTCTGCTCAAAGCCGCTCCTATTTATGTGGTGAAGCGTTTATATTGTCCGTGCAATGCCGCACATATTTATGTGGCGATGTGTTTATCTTGTCTGCAAAGAGACTGGCCTATTTATGTGGTGATGCGTTTTATCTTTACACAGAGACTAACCAATTATAATGTAAATATAAGCGATCGAGTGTGTACAGAAGTACTTACCTGATCGGCAGTTATGTAAGCGGGTTTGTTTAAGATAATCCACGTCACTGTTTCTTCACAGGGCGGCTCGGTCAGGGATCCCTCGTAGGTCAGGAAGAGTGGGGACGTGAACAACTCTTTTATTGGAAGAAACGGGATCCAAGTTGATTTGCCTGCGAATGGAAAAGAAAAACTGAGTAGGTGTGGGGTTTGACTCTCTCTCTCTCTCTCTCTCTCTCTCTCTCTCTCTCTCTCTCTCTCTCACTAGAAATTTGAAGCAAGCAATAGATAGAATTGGCCCTCTCTCTCTCTCTCTCTCTCTCTCTCTCTCTCTCTCTCTCTCTACCAATTGTAATAGGAAAGGCGAAATGAAAGAAAGTATTAAAAATGCAAGGTACATAGATGTACGGAGAAGTCTTGATGTATGATTATATGGTCGTATGTGTAATGTATGAGAGATACAAATAATGATGGAATATCGGTCAGGAAAAATCCAGAGGATAAATAGGAGGAATTTCTCCTATAATACAATGCATGATTCGACCTCCAGTTTACTCGTGACGCTTGCAAGATTTTCCCCTCACATCATAAGTTGTAAACATCATATTCCCAGCATTTAACGTGAAATGGTCTTTGTAATTAATACTCATACTTAGTACTATACTCTGTTTTTTTTTTCATCTGTCCATCCGCCTGTGGTGTTTTTGCATGGTAACACTGCGTCCCGGGCTTTAGATAGTTACATTCAGCTTACATTCAACGATTATAATAATATCCTATTTCGAATATTAACGGTGTAATTCGCATACAGTAAATTATTAAAACACTTTTCAGTTACAAATGTACACCCAGATATCCTTTAATTTACCTAAAACTTACAATTACCGTAACTATCTAAAGCCCGGGACGCAGTGTTACCATACAAAAACACCACAGGCGGATGGACAGATAAAAAAAACGAGTATAGTCAAATTAACAACAAGGACCAAATACAAAGAACACAAATTAAACACGCTTATATATACTTAGTTATAAGTGGAAACGCAAAATAACTGAACAGAAACATAGCCTAATTTCAGTACACCAAATAAGTGCTAAAATCTATGGTCAAATAAGACCTTGTTTCACCAACGAAAACTAAAATTAATACACTGTATTCTATTAGAAATATTTTTTCTGTACTGCACTGTTTTAATAAATAAATAATAAATATCCTATCTCAAAATTCATGTATCTTTAAGTCAGCGTGAAAAACACATTTAGGGTCTTCCATAGACCTTTCCTAACCACCCACCCCCACCAACAAGAACAACAACAGCAACAACAACAAAGTAGTTAGTAAGCTTACTCCCTGAGTAAGCGATAAAGTCGATATAGTCGTGCATTATTTCCATTGCCATTCAGGCATTTCCTACCATTTTAGTTCATCTGAATATGATGGGTTAAGAAACACAGAGCGTCGTCAGAGAATTATGTATAATACCGATTTTTTTTTAAATTCTCAAGTCTTTGTTTGATCTTGTATGATTATTCTGTGTAGCTAAGACTAGACGGAGAAGCAGTTGTATTAAAAGGTTTGTCGACATGTCAACATTGATGTAATAAAGAACAATTAAAAGGCACGTTTTCGTGACCAGATTATTTTGTGATTATGAAAATATTTATACAGAAGTTACTCATACTATCAAGGACTAATAGGTAACGAAAATTATGATATGAAATTAATTTGAATTGTTAATGTTATCAAAAATGATTAAAACTGTGGGGGAAATTTACTCAGACTGACAGAGAAAAGTAAGATATCCATTTTTCATTAAGTACATTCCGATATGTTCAAATAGTTCCCAAGGAAACTTATGAAAGAAACGAAAACAAAAATTCTAGCCATACTAAAGTCATAGCCATACCAACAGCCGTGGCTGCAAAAGAACTTTTCCTCAAATGAAGATCAAATAGATATTCACATATTTTAATTTTTTTTTTTTTTGGGGGGGGCGTGTTGGGGGCGGGGGCTAAATACCTGTTTGGAAGAGCGGTGACAATACAGAGAAATACTTTGTTTTCAGATAAAAGTGAATAAGCAATTTTTTATAACTGCGTTCTAAATTAGTACTGCATATACAATCAAACTAATATCCAAACAAAGTCTTATTAAAGTAATTAAAGTTAAAATTAGATGTTTTACCCTTAAGTCATCATCATATTTTACGTTTTACACTTTAATGTAATAGAATGAAATTTAAGCATGTTCTAATGATCCTTTCTATGGGAAATATTTAGCTCTTACAATCAGTATTTGTAGAATTGTGTCCCTGCTGGCTAACAAAATAATAATAATGATAATAAATGTGCTTATGTGACATCCTTTTTACCAAGAAAACAAATTACCTGTCTGACATGACCGTACTTTTTACTGTAAGGTTTGAGTATTATTGCCTTTTTCTACGATACTGCAGCTTAATATCAGAGTTGTTTGCTGTGAGTAATTGCCATAACAAATGAGGAATAGAATATAAAAGTCAGGCCAAAATAAAGAATAAATAGAACCCAGATAAATGAATTGTCAGGGAAAGCATCAATAGCTCCGGGATAATGAATTCATTTATCGGTGCTATTTATGTTTCACACAAAAAATATCAAAACAATTGCGAGGAAGCGTTGCAGTATGAACAGGAAGCCAATAAGTTTGTAACGGGCATGAATATGCTAATATCGGGTGATGTTCTCGTTTGAATAAGAATGGGTTTTTAATTTTGTGCAATATGAATGGAGCAGGAACTTCATTTGAAGTTTTATCCCGAGGGTGATTCACCTCCTGGTAACAGTAATTAAATTAAATTAAATCTAAATTGAATAAAACTGCTTCATATCACGTCAGAACTGAGTGAATAAAACCCTCAATATCAGCATGTGTTTGCTCATCAATTGCATTCTGTTTTACATTGCATATTTTGCTTTTTTAGCCTTTTGCCATTTATTTCGTTTGTTTATCACTCGTAAGTTGACAGGAATTTAGGCTGTCCTATCATGTGGAGTCTGTCAGTCCCAACAGTAGGTTTCTGCCTTGATGTAGTAACAGCCGAATATGAGTGGTATTCAGCCCTATTCCTTCTACAATGTATTTCACAATTGTTAATGATATTAGCTCGTATTAAGCTTACTAAGCTTACGTTATGTATACACGACTTAAGTAATATTTAGGGAATTTTTGATCAGAAAATATAAGCTACTCGTGCGCTGACTGTCAAAAATTTCATGAAGTCAGTTAATTTCATACAGATTAAAGAAACTGAAATTTTAACCTTGCTTTGGGGAGGGATATTGTAGACTAATGCTTCCAGTCTAAGATAATTTGACATCTGTAAATTAGATCGGAGGTCTAATAAAAGCAATTAATTTACTTCATAATTGGAAGAAGCCATCTTGAAACATTATTATTAACATTTTGGATAAAATCTCTTTCTGGTATATTTAGGCCACTGCTATTAGATTCCCAAGATACTATTTAAGTCATCCATTACCTTAAAAACTCCATATTCATGCATTCCTTAGCATGGTACATACCTCGGTGTGGCACCATGTGGATATGGTCCATCCATATCTTCAAAACTGGGTTAGGCCTCCATCCTATCTGAAATATAGAAATAGAAACGTGAAAGTTATGATGTAGGGCCCTCCACCAGCCGACGTTGTATGCCGCTCAAAATTGTGTAAAAATAAAAAAAATTGGACATGGAATGCAAGGTTGAACGTGGAGTTTAGGAATAATGTTTAAAAATAAAAAGACGCTATTTATAAGAAGTATAAGTTTCTCTTAATTCACGGGTTTTCTTTTCCTCGAATAAAGATAAAGGGGTAGTTTTTAGTCGATTGCCAAATAGTACTCTGCTTCCTTTCATTATGCCTTACTTTATAGGAACTCATTTGTGTAGACAAACGCGCTCAAGTTAAAGTACATTATATGTAAATGAAACCTTACATGACCAAGTGGACACGATCTGATAAAAGAAATAGATATCTTAATAATGAAAAAAGTGAGGGTTTTTAACTATATTACAAAATAACGTAACAACAAAATTGTTTACCTACACAAAAAGGACATTGTGGGAATGACTTCGAATATCTGTTTATCATTTATAATCCTAAATATTTCACCCATGAAGTTTCTTTTCATACATTTATATCCGACAGCCTGTTTGGCTGTGCATCATACCAGTGCGAGCTTTGCCAACAATAGGAATACCCAAACATTTAGAAATATAGACAACCGTCTGTGGTTGAAAAGCCTTATGTTTTCATGTATAGGTTAGATTTATTCTTGTGATAATATTAAGCTACGAGCTTGTAATTTATATATTTTGAACGTTTTTGTCTTATTTAAAGATTTATTAAATGATGTCAAGCTTTTCTTTTACATTTTAAGGGTTACTTGTAAAATAGATCAACTAAGTTAGATTAAAATTTATTTACAAAACGTGCGAAAAAAATAAGGCAGTGAAGAAGAAAAAGAGAGCGTATTACCTTACGAGAAAGCAGAACCACTTTTTGAAAGAGAAGAGTAAATAGCAATAAGGGAATGCATAATTTGCATGGATGAATATTGCTTTAAAGGTATTATAAAGCAAATCGTATTATTTGAGTCAAAAGCTAAATATCTAATTTATTCAATTGTACTAGAAATTGCTACCAATAGATTTTCAGAGAATTTGCCTTGCCTTTATATACTGTACTTCTTTAAAATATTAGAGCATCCCACCCTGAACGGAAATTACTTTGTATACCTGCATTTTTTCGACAACTTTATCATTAGCACATCTCTAATTATGCTGTAGTGTAAAATATAGCGGTGTGAAATATAGCGTCGTTATTACCCGTTAACAATTTAAATAATTTATAGTCGTGGTCTATGCTTCAAAAAAGCTCTGTTCGTTATAATAAAGTATGCAGTCCATAAATTATACCAGCTGTCAAAACATGAGCTTGCGGTTGTCATCCATGGTTTTAAAAATAAAACTCTCTCTCTCTCTCTCTCTCTCTCTCTCTCTCTCTCTCTCTCTCTCTCTATACTTGTACTTTCCATTGCATTTGTACCTACTTACAATTTTTAAACACTTAACTGCCAGTGCCCCAAAAGTCAGCTGTTCTTATTGATATAGTACATCGTTCTATTTCCTGGCTTCTATATATCTTTAGAACCTTACTCAAATTCTTGTTTAAGTTAACTTTAAACCGGCTCCTTTCCCATACGCTCTTACCTTTATTATCAGCTTGTATATTTACTGTTCGCTTCCATTAATGAACACTGAAATGTATGCTAATTTTCCAGTTTTGCACCGATGAAATGAATTTGATTTATAATCATCTCTTAGGATAAAATTACTGAGGGGCGCGGAAGGAAGAGAAGACATATTTTCCAATTTGGTACATTTTATTGTCCGGTTGCCGTCACGATCCTACTTTTATTAACACAATTGTACCTTATCTTCTTAATCATTAATTTACTGTAAGAAATGGCCATGCATTCTGCTTTGCGCCGGAAAATCAATTTGATTCATAATCGCATTCATGCATAAACTTAGAGAGAGAGAGAGAGAGAGAGAGAGAGAGAGAGAGAGAGAGAGAGAGAGAGAGAGAGAGAGAGAGACTTGTGTTCATTAGTTGGAAAATGGTGCTGATTTATTTCATTACATGATTTCGGGAAATTAATGTTCCAATTTTTTAAAGAATATAATTCAGTAGTCACGAAACCGAGAAAATAGAATACTTTACAGTGGTTTTATCATACTACCTAAAAATCTGAATTGAAATGGTTTTCAGCAAGGAAATGAAATATTTAATGGTACATGGAATTACGGTGGTATCTAAGACTTTAGATTAGCAAATTCCAAACGCAGATGGGAAGACCATAAGTCAGAATAAGGGAAAAAAAAAACTTGAAAGAATTCACTGCTAGAGGCGCAGGCCAATACCAGCAAAGTGATACAGTGGCCAAGTCTGGGCACGATGTTTTCAGCAAATTGGTTGATCTGTCAGAGCAAACAGGACGTCAGCGGAGTCATGTTTTCATTGCGATGGGGCCACGCCCATTCCTGTGTTCGAACATCATTCGTTTGTAATTGTTTGTCTTCAACAGTCGTTTTTCAAGTGAAGATTAATGATCCCTTTGTATAGTGCGTTTCATAGAGAATCGTCACTATTTGCGAAGCTATTACCGTATGTTTTTTGTGTGTGTGTGTGATTGCTCTATATATTCGTATTTTTAGTTATTTCTTGTTACGACAGCACATTTTTCTATGGTAGGAACCATTTTTTTAGTTGAGAATTCTTTTTTTTTTCATGTTAGCGTTTTATTTTTAACTAAACTAGTTTTCTTTTAAGTTTGCATTTTGTTTGTTTCCAATACGGTTCCCTGTTTTTGCTAATTACTGTGAGAAGAAGAGAGTTTTTGATCAAGAAAGATCAATGTAATTTTTTTTATATTAAGGGTTGATAAAATATGAGTGGTTAAGACTGCCAATGGCTTTCTTTTTATGTTTCTATTACTCTATTACTAGTAAACACTATTAACATTTCAATGTTGATCCTATATTTAAAACGTATAACTACACAAAGGTACACGTATGAATATATAGTATATATATATATATATATTATATATATATATATATATATATATATATATATATATATATATATATATATATATATATATATATATATATATATATGTGTGTGTGTGTGTGTGTGTGTGTGTGTGGTGTGTGTGTGGTGTGTGTATCGTAAGAAATACAATAAAACCATTCAGACGGAGTCTGTTTGATATTTATTTCCTTTTTTATTTGTAAATGTGGTCGATTTGTAAGTGCATTCTCCTATAATCAAATTTTACCTAAAACTTTTCTGATATATGTATAGTTTCGCCAATTAACAAACTGATGAAAATCTCACAAACGGTCAAGCTCGTAGTTGAAAATTACCACATGCACGTAACAAATAGTTGTAGGTCGTCATCAACAGCTTCGATGTGAGTAACCATGAAAGGAAGGTTTTACAGAAAAAAAACTAACTATTGTACAGACTTCAGACTCTTACCTTAAGTAGAATAGACACTGCCACTACTCCATTTGGTTTATCTAGCGCTTGTGTGAAATTTTTATAAAGGTCGCTGTTGTAGAGATACAGCTGAACCTGAAAGAAGAGGGGGGAAAATTTCGTTAATTCAAATTATGGGATATGTAATAAGAAAAAGCACTGACCTAAACTAGAATACATCTCCATTCGAGGAAAGTGATTCACAATGAAGATTTTTTCATTTATTGGTAAAGAATCGTTCTTAAAAACTAAGGATATCGTACAAAAATAAATGAATGAAATCAAAATATGCGATTTTCAGATTTATTACTTTTGTTAAGATTATTTTCTTTCAGTTATGATTGACGATGCTATAATGAACGAAAATTTCAGTTGATGGTATGTAAATTAGATCTGGTGTTATTATTATGTAAAAATAAAGTTTGTTTAATAGCTGATCGCCACATTCTCAAAGGCATTAGTAGTTTTGCATGTGTTCCATTTGGATATTGTTTCTTAGCACTGACAAATGTGTATCATGGGAGTAAGTCATCTCATTCGATGGGAAGGCAGTCACTAATTCTAGGGTGACCAGAAAGTTTCTGCTGTAAATGATTTTGCAGTAACATTATTAGACAGAAAAATTGTCGACGCCAATCCTCCATTTGGAATTAAAAATAAATAAAGTGTTTTTCAGCCTATATTTTAGTACGATCTTAGAACTCTCTCTCTCTCTCTCTCTCTCTCTCTCTCTCTCTCTCTCTCTCTCTCTCTCTCATTTTAAAAATCTTTCAATAACGATAAGGTTTTTGTTGAAATCTTGAATAATCTTCAAGAGATCATGTATTGTTTTTTATGCGTACGTAATCGGGGAGTGATTACTCTTTATGTTCATTTACCACTTCAAATAATCTTGTAAGATTAGATAATGCCATCTGTATTCAGTTCAGTTCCGGAGGCGCCCTACTCAAAGGTTTTTGTCGTCTTTGAGAGTAATATCGAAATGTGCTACAACTTTTCCAATGCTCAAAAGAGGCTATTCTGTAAAGGATTAAAAGATCTACAGTAGTATCTATTTATGTTTATAATTATAATACCAGGAGCTTTTGCTTGGTTTCCAGCATGCCTCTTCGGCTGAAAAGACAAATTGGAAAATATGGGAAATCCTCTTGTTGTAAGTATTAATCTAGTTTGCATATATTACTACTAAACTTTTAACCATGACCAAAACGTCACGATATCATGTTATGTTTGCGCTGATGGCTAGGAAAAATTGTTAAAACTTTACTTCGAGACATTATTCTTATATACTACCACGGACTGTAGGCATTACTTAAGGGTTGCTGCAGCGTCCTTTCCGTCCGTAGCTGCAACCCCTTTAATTCCTTGTACTATATCTCCGTTTACATTCTCTTTCTTAAATCTTTCTTTCCACCCTCTCCTATCAGTAGTTTCATAGTTTATGTACGAGACTTTCCTCCTGTTGCGTAGCTTTCAAACCTTTCTACTTTAAATTTCCCTTTCATCTCTGAATGACCTGATAGGTCTCAGCACTTGGCCTTTGGTCTACAGTTATATTCCTTTGAGCTTATCGCTTTACGGATTGCTATGGAAAAGCGTTGTAGCCCATTTAATGTTTCATGTTAATAAATCATGTTCGTCATCGGGTTCATAAAATTGTAGAATTATTGTTTGCACTTGCATTATTCTCTTCATCTTTCTTGCTCACGTTACGAAATAACCAGCAACTCTAAAACAGAAGTTAGTTTTATTTCTCGTTCTTTTTCTTTTCATTCCTCTATGCTCGCGCTATGAAGGAGGCACTTGGGCATTTAGTCTCGTATTTGCCTACGTACTCCAGTTGTGGTTTCTCTTTCAAGGGCGAGGCTGCCTTGAGAGCGAGTGAATGTTTAATGTGGCCTCCGCTCTCCGGCTCCTAGTGAAAGCCGTAAGTCTTAGGCATCATTCCCAGAACCTTTCTTTTTTATCTTTACATTAAAATCGCGGCTTAAGCCACGAAAAGGAGCCCTTATCCTCAGGTCCTTAAAGTACTTTTTACAAGAACCTCCTTCAAGTTTTTTTTTTTTTTTTTTTTTTTTTATACAGCTGAAAGGGTCAGTGAGAAGGAAGGGGTTCCAGTGTATAAAGGTCTTCCATTATAAACATCAGATTTTTTTCTCTATCTGTTCATTCTCTTATTCTACAGGAGGACAACAAGACTTTGGAAGTTTAGGAAAGGTTTCAGCCTTTAGTTTTCTGGTTCATAGATGTAAAAGGAAAGTAAATTCAGCTCACATATATTAAAGAAAAGTAATCAAGGATCCATTAAAGTAATCAAGGAACCACTGTATCTTAAATGGTTGAGCAAAGATAAATTTAAAGTTTCTTAACTTTGCAAGATTTAATGGCGTTACAGTTTCCTATGTGCAATATGTACTTGGCGCAGCTTTTTTGTATAAGAAATTATTTAGAGTAGCATTGTTCTTCACTGTCATTTGTATGATAGGTAATAATCACGAAATACCTGCGATTGCTTTAACATCTTTATTTTATAACCCTTTGCTTTTACAACCGCAGTAAGACTATTGATTTTATTAATATATTGGCGAGCTTTTCATTAACATGGCTTGCAATGACCATGTGCCAACCTGGTGACTGCATATGATATTAAATTAAATGTATAAATAGAAAATCTTTTAACAAGAATAAAACAAAAGATGGCATATTGCAGTAAATGACCAGACTTAAAAATACATAGATTGCTCATTAGAAAAAGGGGTAAAGCATTCACAGACCGCATATGATATTAAATTAAATGTATAAATAGAAAATCTTTTAACAAGAATAAAACAAAAGATGGCACATTGCAGTAAATGACCAGACTTAAAAATACATAGATTGCTCATTAGAAAAAGGGGTAAAGCATTCACAGACCATACACAAAAAGTCTCAAAGACTAGGAGGCTGTAGGCAAGAGGCGATTCCCTCCTCAACTCAAAGTTTATTTCATTTCCTTATCTTATTTCCCACTCTGCCTCTAGATCCTCGAACCTTAATGGGCCCTTACGGGAGTTCCTTGTTATTCTCAGGCAGCCGGGCATGGATTTCCTTTTAAGCTCTGCTCTTTGGCTCTGAAGGAAAGGGATATGCGTTTGACGTGGGCAAAGGCAATTGATAGCAGGACCCCGATTCTCTCTCTCTCTCTCTCTTACACACACACACACACACACGCACACACACACATTGTCCCATATTCACAAAATGCCTCATTTTAACTAAAGCCACTTCATCCCTGATCACAGCTGAATATGGAAGGAGGTGATTATTCATATGGAACATAACATGAGGGGAATAGTCATTGTTGTAGTCATGGACAGCAATTAATTTACTAATATTATATGATGAAAGGGGGCAAAAGACTGTTCTGATTTAAGCCACATCACCTCGTACCTGAACCGAATCTGATGGACAGAGCCGTTGAAACATATCCTAACGATTAACAAGTAGAGTTAACTCGTCCTGTCATCAGATTTCCGCCTGACTTATTAATTCACACAACTTCCTTCAGTATGAAGGCTGGAATGCGCTTTAAGTGAAAACATTACCGGTATGACTATCATGGGACGCTGGAATTTGAATACAAGGACGAGTAGCCCTCGGTTCAGGAGAGAAGTATTTTTACTACATCTGTTTAAAAAATATAAATAATAAATAAAAAGAAAGAGGGGGAGAGAAACTATTTTTCAAGCGTTACTGTAAAAGTAAATTTCAGATGTAGCTTCAGAACCTGACGACTAAATTTCAGTATGGTCCGGATGTAAGCAGAGAGTGGCATTACATAAAGACGAAAAATAAAACTACGTGATACAGTTGCTCTGTAGAGAACAAGTATTAATAACCTTGTCCCTTGAAAACACAATTAAAGAAGATATGACAGAGCGAAATGTCGAGTTTCCTCTTCATTCTTTAAAATTCCTCTGATGGCGTTTCCTCTTGACGCGTACAAAGGGAACACTTTAATGATGTTTATGAAGTTATAAAAGTTGCTTGTCGTTTTATCGTCGTAGTTACTCTGGCTCTTCGAGACGGAGTCCATGCAAAGCCTGTACTTTACTTGTTTGATTACTGGCTTTTATTTATTGGTTTTGAACGGAGGCTGCTTCCGATATAGTTGAGCTTTCAATTATTTATGCCACGAGACAAGTTAATCAAGTCGTGCGTATATCTTTTCACTGGACTACAGAACCAAAATATCGGGATTGATTTTCTTGTAACTCGTGTGGTGCGTTGCTCACTGGATGAGATAGGACCTGATCATTAGCTTTTACTGCGATCCAGCTTTTGAGATTACGAAAATATGTTCACTAGATAATGAGGGAACGTGGACCCAGAATAAACGACCGTTCCATGAAACTTCCGTGGTAGTCAATATTTTGTTACGGATTTCCATAAAATTATGGATTTATGAAATAGTCCAAAATTGTGTATATATTTTTGCTGTGATCCGATTCTGGTTGTTTATCCATCAGAGGTTTGTTTAGGATGAAAGGGGAATATATCTTAAAGACCTTAACATAAAAGAGACGAAAGAATAGCTAAGTTCAGTGAATGGGAGCTACATAGTTTTTTCCCCTTTAATTAAGTAATCCCAACAATTTAAGATTTGTAACGAGGGAATGATGAAAAAGATGAATGCTCTTAACGAGAAAATGTAAAAGATTTCGAGGTAAATCTGAAAACATTTTATAATCTTTACACTGTAGCGAGGTCTAAAAAATAATTTGATAGTTAATTCTGTTTTTAATTAGCTTTGCTTTAAAAAGGACTTTCCATAAAATGAAACTACATTAAATTTCCATAGAATTATACCAAGTGACTTTATGTTATGAAGTATGAAAAAATTAATAAAGAAATTAATTACTCCAATTCATAAGA
>NC_061087.1:75859221-75861721 GCF_015104395.2 Macrobrachium nipponense
ATTATTTATGCAATGTAACCTAAGTATTATTTTGCTTAATAGTAAGTAGCAAGTGCATTGTTTGAAAATATTAGATGGGCTCAGGGCCTGATGGAGGGATAAAATTAACTATCCCCCCCCACAAACAAATTTCACTGTCTAATTTTTTTCGTGTTTTTGTGTACATTTTTCACGTGGGACATTTGTACTTACTGCATCTACAAACGACAGTATGTACAACGAAACATTGCTGGACTGGATACCCGAATAAATGCTATGGAAGGGCAAGGTATCGCCACATTAGGAATGACTACCAGATCGGGCAAATAACACCCTAGCGATTGAATACATGTGAGAGATCAGAGAAGGAACCTAGACTGGTAGAGGACCAAAAGAGTGCTTATAATGCAGTAATCTCAAGCATTCAGAATGCAACAGGAGGGCTGTACTTCGTAGATGCTTCCAGCAGGACAGGCAAGATTTTTGTCATCAATTTTATTTTGGCTAAAACGCGACAAATGAAATACATTGCACTAGCAGTTCCTTCAATTCGAATAGCTGCAACTCTACTAACTGGTGGATGGACTGCGCATTCTTCATTTGAACTCCCTTTGAACCTATTCAAAGAAAGAAATGGCAACTTGCAACATCAGTCGTAGCTTTCTTAAGGCCAGAATACTTAGCGATTGCAAGTTGGTCATTTGGGATGAAGCGACCATGAGCCAGGCAAAAGGGGGCATTCCGCCTTGCCTGCAGGAGATGAGTAAGCAGGAGCCTTTTCTAATAAGGTATTGGATGTTGGCAATGGCACTCTGGTTGGTGGACAGGATGGTATGGTCACTTTGCCGTTCGGAAATTCAATACTTGACATTCAAGAGCTTCCGCCTAGGGGGTTCCTGACCTTTGCAACAATTTAAAGACCTTAATTGGCTGAGAATACGTGCCATCTTCGCTCCAAAGAACGACGCTATTGTCGACACGAATCTACAATTGCCGAAGTAACTATCTGGTGAAGATAGTAACCCACACCCTTGGGAAATCCAACCCTTTTGCATTTACCTACCCAAACACCTTAGCCAAATCCCTGATTAATGTCCAACAAAAGACATCTCCCAAGGACTCTGGGGTCTATGAGATCCCATGCCAGGACTGTGACCAATCTTACATCGGATTTACAGGTAAATCACTTCCCCAGAGATTAATACAACACAAACGGTCAGTTAGGTATGGACAACAGAACTCGGCTATTTTCAACCATATAAATGAACATAACCATAGAATAAACTGGAATTTGTCACGTGTAATTTATAGCAACAACTGCCGGTACAAGAGTCAAATGATGGAATCGGCCTTAATAAAAGAGAAGCAGGTAATGAACATCTCAAAAGGCGCGTGGATTTCAGATGTTGTCGACGAAGTTTTCATTCAACCAACGCTTAAGAAGATTAAAGGAAGATTATCAGCGGGGGTGACCTAAATTGGCTTACTTGTGGACGGATCTCTTGGTATAAATACCACCTTTTCTGTAAACTTTTCTCATTCATATACCTGAAGAGAGAGACGGCAGTCTCTGAAATATAGTACTTATCTCTCTACATTTTGGTGTTTTTATGGGCTCCTTTTATTAGATATATATATATATATATATATATATATATATATATATATATATATATATATATATATATATATATATATATATATATATATATATATATATATATATATATATATATATATATATATATATATATATATATATATATATATATATGTATTATGTATATATATATGTATATATATAGATATATATATGTATTATGTATATTTATATTTATATATATATATATATGTATATATATATATATAGTATATATATGATATATATATCTACGATATACATATACATATATAAAATGTGTGTAGATAAATTCTCCTATTAAAACATTAAATATCTCTAGTATAAAAGGCCCATTCATATACTCTGGTTTAAAGCTTTAAATCAGCCTTTTGTATATCATGAGATATACACACACTATATATATATAATATATATATATATTATATATATATATATATATATATATATATTATATCATATATATATATCCCTTTTTTCAATGCTAACATTACCTTTACTACACACACACACACACACACACACACTCACACACACACAACACACACACACACACACACACACATATATATATATATATATATATATATATATATATATATATATATATATATATATATGTGTGTGTGTGTGTGTGTGTGTGTGTGTGTGTATGTGTTGGCTTGTGATGCCATGTGTGTGTATATATATCATAATATTATGACCGTAAAGAAAAGTGTAATTTGAGAGAAGACCTATCCGGTTTATAGTTAATCGTAACACTGTAGTACAATAAAAAAAATCCTGTGCAACTTTTAGAGAGTAAAGAATCCTTACATTGTTGATAATGCGCGTCTCTCTCTCTCTCTCTCTCTCTCTCTCTCTCTCTCTCTCTCTTTACTT
>NC_061087.1:75874221-75884221 GCF_015104395.2 Macrobrachium nipponense
CGTATACCCCAGAGTCCTTTGGAGATGTCTTTTGTTGGACGTTAATCAGGGATTTGGCTAAGGTGTTTGGGTAAGTAAATACAAAAGACATCTCCAAAGGACTCTGGGGTATACGAAATCCCATGCCAGGACTGTGACCAATCTTACATCGGATTTACAGGTAAATCCCTTCCCCAGAGATTAATACAACACAAACGGTCAGTTAGGTATGGACAACAGAACTCGGCTATTTTCAAGCATATAATGAACATAACCATAGAATAAACTGGAATTTGTCACGTGTAATTTATAGCAGCAACTGCCGGTACAAGAGTCAAATGATGGAATCGGCCTTAATAAAAGAGAGGCGGTAATGAACATCTCAAAAGGAGGATGGATTTCGGACACGATCGACAACGTCTTCATTCAACCAACCCTTAAGAAGATTAAAGGAAGATTATCAGCGGGGGTGACTTAAAATGGCTTGTTTGTGGATGGACCTCTTGGTATAAATACCACCTTTTCTGTAAACTTTTCTCATTCATTACTTAGACTGAAGGGGAGACGCAGTCCCTCTGAAATATAGTAATTTTCTCTATTTTGGTGTCTTTATGGGCTCCTTTTATTAGATGGAACTCTGTTATTACAGAACATTTTTACCAGTCATATATATATAGATATAGAAATATATCATATATATATATATATATATATATATATATATATATATATATATATATATATATATTGTATTATGTGCGTGTATGTAAGTGTGCGTGTATTTAAGATTAGCTAAGAACACGTAGTTCACAATGAGTAAATGGATTTAAGTGCTGGTAACTATAATTCCATGGTGTTTCATAAATGACAGTTCAAAATATTTCATCTCCTGTGTCACTGATTGTCCGTCTATGCAGCATTAAGAATGAAACTTCTTGCTCGCACAATTTTTCCCTCATATGCTATTTGATGCCCGAGAGATTCTTGTAATTTTGCAGAGCAAACATTTATTTGAAATCTTCTGAACTGCTAAGACGAAATTTAAATTCTTCTGCATTACAGCTCTCTCTCCTCTCTCTCTCTCTCTCTCTCTCTCTCTCTCTCTCTCTCTCTCTCTTTGTGAAAGCTTCATAACCTATGGTATTGATCCCTTTCATCTGACAGGGAAGGGCGTATTTATGGTACCACTTGTGAACTCACTTGTGGACTCTTTCGTTTCAACTTCTTGACCATAGCTGCCTCCAGACCCAGATATGTTGATAGGACACGCACAGTTACATATAAACATTCATCGACCTGTATACACACTAGCTTACACAGTGTTTTCGTGAACCTTGTGATTACTCTTTTGTATATATTGTACTACCAATTTTTCTACCGTATATTTATTAAGTTTTAAGACTATTTATTCCTATTTTCTTTATTCCTTTGATTAATTGTAATTATCAAGGGGTTTTCGTGAACGTTTTCTTTTGACCAATGCATTTTTATGCAAGGGTAGCATGGTATTTTACTAATAGAATGTGCCCATTAGTTAATGGAATATCTGAAGACTTTCGACTAGTCTTCGTCTTTTTCAGTCAAGAAACGTTTGCTGTTCTTAGATACATCTTTCGTTGAAATGATTTTTCAATTAAAAAACACGTGGAATCCTATCGGAGAGTGCCACTATGAACTCATGGACAATAAAAGATAGAAAGTCGATTATATTTGGTATATTGGGAAGTGATTGTTTAAATTTGTTATTAAAACCAGGTACCTGATGATCTGCGTTGTTAATATATACTTTTACGGGAATTTTTTTGGTCTTCCAATCCTCGTTATCTTGCTTAATTTTGATGTTTTCATATAATGCTTATTGTTCTCAGTTTTAGCTTAATTATCATGTTTATAAAACCTGAAATTACAGAGAAATATTTTTGAAAATGCAGACTAAATTCATATGCACAGATATTGCTGTATACATGTATAACCAACAGTTGGTAATAAAGTTTTATGTTATGAACGTGTGTGCGCGTTTAATTCATCTGAAAAGATGAACATGTTCCTGCATGTTACCGTAGAATTTATTTCTGTTATTAAGTGCTGTGAAGATCATTTTAAAGGAAATTTTCCAAGCCACATACCATGATGCAGTTCTGAATTCCTGAAACCAACATAGAATAAGGTTATTTAGAAACTGGAAAGCGCTGCTTAGCGTAAAGCCTTTTGACCATTTTGTTGGAAAGAAATGGCAGCTTCGTGCTTTGGAAGTAAATAGCCGCTGCAGTTTCACGATTAGCATAGCAATTTTACTGCTACTGTTTGAATTTTCGTTGCGCTTATGTTGTGTACAATATATAATAATGATATAAGAGCTGTAAATTTAATCAGGAGATCCATATGGAATTAGAGGGTCTGGATGTTTTCCTTTAGAAATAAGGTAAACTTTACTCCCACTCCATCATCGAATTGTATTTCCCAGTATTTTCCCATATCTTCAGTACATTGAAATATACATTTTGTGTTCTTTTGATTAGTTACCTTCTCAATTTTTGAAAAGAAAAGTTTCCATCACCTGAGAAGTCCATAAACACCCATTTCTTGCAGTGGAAGATTATTGTTTACAAATAGCCACGCCTTTCTGTTTTTTTTCTTTTTTTTTAACGCTAAAGAGTTGGAAGCAGTGCTTAGCAATCAGACAATTCTTTATAAGTAGGAATGGAAACAATCAAAAGAGCAATAATTTTATGCGTTTGTGATATATTTTAGCCAGATATGCTGTTCCAATTTGTGTTTATTAATATTCGGTGAAGGGTAACAATTATTTTGATACTGAAGATGGAGCTAGTAGCTTTTTTCTTGCGATGGAATGAAAACGCACATCATGGCGCTTTATAACTAAATGAGCAAACTAGCTTCAACTGTAATACCTAATTGATTGCAATAAATCATATTTTTGATCGAATTATTGAAGTGTTTCTTTGCCTAAGGATTGTATACTTGTATTATCAATGCAGTACATTTCATTAGAAAAATAAATGTATTATCAAAGCAGCACATTTCATTAGAAAAATAAAAATAATCCAAAGGATAACCTTTATTGCGCCCATTTTTTCAGTTTTATTAATTAATTAAAGGAATGAAGAAATTAGGAATAAATAAAACGGTAAGCCGTTTATGTGGTGCTTTATCAAGAAATAGTTTTTGTTTACTTTTCTCTGTACCATAATATAGGTTATATAGGTAATGACTCCTTTTATCAATAAATGAACCTACTTATCTCTTCTGTTTCATTTAATTAAAGGGCGTTAATATCTATGTAAAAAGGAATTGTGTCACATGACGAAGGAAATGACTTGAATTTACATTGTAAGAAATAAAGTATATTTCACAAAAGCTACGTAGCTACCATAAAACTCAGTACATCGAAACGGTCGGTTATTTAAAGACTCACCTCCCCTGGGAAAAACTGCCCCTGGATGCTGTGTTCGGAACCCACAGTGTGGGTCGTCGTGGCATCATTTGACCACCTGACGACGGCGTGGGCTAAAGTGTGGACATAATACAGAGGTCCTCCATTAACACGCCACACCTGCCCATTGCCCACAGACCACCGGAGGCCGAATCCAGTATTTACTAGAGTTCCATCAATCTGTACAAGAAAGATAATTGTTCATTAGTTTTCTGTAATGTTAATGGGATCTTTACACTACTTATTTGCTTATATTCGATTTTTACATAATTTTCATACAATTATCACTTGGTCTTTTAATTGTAATACAAAATTTCATGTATTCATTCCAAAAATTGCTTTGTTATTATTGTACCGACCACAGTGAATGTTTTATTGCTGTCAAGAAAGACTTAAGGTTCAGCCGAGTGATAATTTGTGCTGAGATCATTTTTGCAGAGTTGACGGTGTCTGCCTCTCTGTTTCAAATTATATCTCCACATTCTTATTACAATTATATGATTATTTGTTCAATGAAAAGGCCCAGGTACCTTGCAACTCTCGGCTAAAACATAGACAAAATCAAAAGTTTAATTTCGATTACTTCGATTGAAATGAAAATAGAATAACCACAGAGAAATATCAGGCATCCAAAACGTGTTTCCTGACATTTTCTAAAGAAATCAGAATTTTCAACTGAAACGTCATGAACTTCAGTTTCAAGCTTAAACTCCAAATCGTTGCTGATGTTCCCGAGAACGTAAGTTAGGTTCAATCAGTAAATGTCTAGTTTTCTTCCAGAAGGCAGAAGTACCACAAACATCACCTTGTGGGAAGCGATGTCAAGTTTCGTAAGAGTATGATCGAAGACGACAGATGAAGTGGCTAGATCGACTGGTGACTGACGTCGTCCGTCGCTACACAATCGCCATCTGCGGTTGATTATGCCCCAGAAACCAGGTCCAGAGATCCCGTCGTAGCTCCACCAGGAAGACCAGTCGAAGGCTGGGTCTTCCTCTGTAATTAGATCAGAAGAAACAGTAAGAATGAGGCATCACTGAGCAAGACTTAATGGTCAGAACAAGAGTACAAAATCAGTGGCTGAAACTTGTTCACAGTATTCTACTACGAGTAACTTTTGACTCACATCTTACTTTTGAGAAAAATCTAATGAAAGTTTCAGCAAATGCCGCACTAAAGTTTGGTATTGTTTGTAAGGACACACACACACACACACACACACACACACACACACATATATATATATTATATATAATATATATAATATATATATATATATATATATATATAATATAACATATATATATGTCATTCAAGCTACAAAATGTCCTTTAATATCTAAATTCACTCTACCTCCCAAATGATATATTTTCATATATGTACCGAAGGGGAATTTTTTAGTTGATAATAATTTCGTCCCCCCATGGGATCAAACGACCGTCCAAGTGGACGGGGACGAAATCAGGACAGTCAGTGACGCTATCCAATCAGCCAACAGAGACGCTATAAGTTCATATCGATTCTGACCTTACAAATCACCCTCGAACTCGGTGCTTTCGTAATTAGAATCGATATAGAACCCCGTCTACCATGTTAGCCAATGCGAGCGTTTGACAGCACGTAGCCTTTTGTTATGAATAATTATCACATCGAACCGTGATTCATTAATATATCATTCAAGCTACAAATGTCCTTTAATATCTAAATTCACTCTACCTCCCAAATGATATATTTTCATATATGTACCGAAGGGGAATTTTTTAGTTGATAATAATTTCGTCCCCCCATGGGATCGAACCACCGTCCAAGTGGACGGGGACGAAATCAGGACAGTCAGTGACGCTATCCAATCAGCCAACAGAGACTCTATAAGTTCATATCAATTCTGACCTTACAAATCACCCTCGAACTCGATCCCATGGGGGGACGAAATTATTTCTCTAGGTCTATAAATGCATTGTAGAGCTAACTATTACCTTCAAGCCTTTTCCCCTGTATCTGTCGTTTTATAAAAACTGTATCAGTTGTGCCTTTTCCTCTAGTGAGACCGTACTGCTGTTCAGTCTTCACAATTGCTTGCAATCTCTCACCCAATATGCTTTCTAAAACCTTCAACAAATTTGATCTCTGAGTCATCAAAATTTATCACACACCATACCTTCCTTCTGTTTCCACACATTTACAATCAGACTTTCTTCCCAATCATTTGTCATTAATTCCTCGTCCCAGATTTCCCGTAACAGTTCCAATCTCCATTATTGCCATTCTATACGAAGTACCGTCAATATTTCAATTTGCACCTCCGATGGACCTTGTGATTTGCCACTCTTCGGTTTTCTTGCTGTTTTCTTTACTTTTGTAAACTGTATCTGCTCCACCGTCCCCAAGACCCCTTAATCCCCTGTTTAATTTTCTGTGATTAAAAAATGCTTATGCAATATGAGATTTAACACTATTGCAAGATAATAGTGGAATTGTTACGTCCCCAGCTAGATATAAATTGTTTCGTTTAAAAATATTTGTATTTTCTTGAAATATTATTTTCTTGCGGTAAACTGAAATGTACAATTAAATCAAGCAATTATAATGTTTAATGTGTACTGAAGGAATGTATGTATATGTACAGACACACGAACACACATGCGTTTTATATATATATATATATATATATTATATATATATATATATATATATATATATATATATATATATATATATATAGACACAGATACACACACACATAGATATATATATATATATATATATATATATATATATATATATATATATATATATATATAACTATTAATATAATCTTCATACCACGATGATGAAATATGTCATGTAGACCACAGGAGAAAACAGATAAACGCTCCATTAGCTCGATAATTTCCCCTTCCCTCGGGTCTCTTTCAAGTGCATTTATTACTATTATAATAATAGAGCTCTTGAAGAGACCTGAGGGAGGCGAAATTATCGAGCTATTAGACTGATTTATTCTCTTTTCTCCTGCCGGTTTACATATATATCTATACATATATAGATTATGATATATATCTATATATATATATATATATATAAAATAAATATATAATTAATATACCTATATATATATATTTAATATAACCCCATGTATGTAATGTATGTATGTATGTATGTATGTATGTATGTATGTATGTATGTCTGTATGTGTGTGTGGTTATGCATGTGCTACTTCATTTTTTTTTTCTCTACTTTTAAACGGTTGGCTGTACTGGGGGCTTTATTTTTCTTAAATTCTATTCATGACAACATCCCCGTCTTTGAGGCAGCAATCCCCGACTTCAGAAGGAGACGCTATTCATTGTAATGCAAATTGGGAGGAAGAGATCTGAGTGAAACAAAAGAATTTGTAATGTTATTCCGATTCAAGTGCGGAAGTGTTGCGTCATAAAAATATAACGCTATTGTTCAGGGTTAATCCTGATTTTTTTTAATAAGAATGATTAAAAGTCCTTTATTCAACGTTTACCCATTTATAGTTCACGACTTTGGGTTTTATGCCCGATATTTAATTAAAAAATGTATATTATTTTACATAAATTTCTACTTTCGGTGGAATGCGTGAAGATTTTATGTTTAATAATTCCAAGTTATAAATGTGTACTTTGCGAAAGTTAAATCTTGTATTGTATTATTGGTAGTAAAACCAAGCATATTTTCGATCACAGACACTTTCCCATAGCTTCAAAATACGATTTGCATCTTTTAAAAAATGAACTGTTTTCCCCTGGCTTGTTTATCGTTAATGGTAATGTCAGTACAAGAGAGTGGAAGCATAAAAAAAATCTTATTAATGCTTTAGCATATTGGTGATATCAAGAGCTAGTTTGTTTTGACCATCGATGAATAAAGTTTTCCTCGCCTGAAATCATAATAAAGGTCCCTCAGCTGTGAAATTAATTAGTTGTTTTGCAATTAAGTAAGGCTACGTTGAACAATAAACACATATTCTCTCTCTCTCTCTCTCTCTCTCTCTCTCTCTCTCTCTCTCTCTCTCTCTCTCTGAGCTACAATTAATCGTACACCTTTCCAAAGCTCTCGTTATAAATTAGTCTAGTTGTTTTTCATCCTTGCCTTGGATGTGGTTACAGGGATTATTTAGTTAAATCAGCAACATTTTTTTTTAGTTTACGTATATCAATTAATATCTTACTATATATTTTTCCTTTTGCTCCTCTATTCCTATCACATTTTCTCTGAAAATTTGTTTCGCCCTTACTTACCTTCCACATCTCAATAAAATGGTACTCTATTACATTCTGTTTTGCTCTAAAGTCAGTTATCCCATTAACCTTTCTCTTCCCTTACTCCTCCAATCAGTGGGTCCTGACAGATTTTCACTAGAACACAACATGGTAATAATTCTGGGAGGTGGGGATCGGGGTCTTCGGGTCAAATCGCTTTCGTGTCCAGATCTCCCCTGGGTAGAGTGACTTATGCGCTGTTCATCTGTAGACCATAAATTATTATTCGGTGTTAACCTTTAACGTTTCCACTTTTCCTTTGCCTTTTCGTATTATTCATGTTCCGCTCATCTACACATTCTTCACTTCTGAAATGCAAATTCAGTAGATATTGTTTCCTGCACTAAATTTCCATTTCATAATCCTAACATGCACTACTGATTAGCTTCTATCCGGAACCACTACTTGTGATCGCATCCGTTCCGCACACTTGATTCTTCTTAGTAACTGTTCGCTCTGAACTAGTCAGAGAGCAGCGTCAGAAAAAATATGTGTTATATTTGTTGCAGTCAAGAGTATGGGAATATTTTTGCTGAATACAGTATTTAGAAAATACCCATTGACGTTTCAGTTATTTTAGCTGTAAAATTAGTACCAGTAAAATTAGTACCAGGACAGTTGAAAAGCATGATTAAAAAATAAATTTTTGAAAATTAAAAGTGGGTATTAGAGACAGGAATGGTCTAACCAGGTTAAAACAAAGCCCATGTTTTTGCTTATACACAGGAGCATCACATTTATAGAAAGTGAATCTTTATCCACTGTTGGTACATATTCATAAACCCTTTTGATGAAATTATAAAAAAAAAGAAGTTCAAAGCTCTGCCTGCTTTGTGACTTAAAACATTTTGCTTGTCTGTGATGCATGTGTTTCCGCGCCTGCACATGGATCTTTGAAGGTTTCAAGAGCAGGCGGTATATTAAAGCAGGCGCCGACTGACGATGACAAGATAATCATTCTGCGGCATCACGATGCATCGCGTGAGTTTCTTTCTTTTCGGCTTTCCCATTGATATATATCCATGTGGAAAAAGTTGCATCATGCACGTGCTTTCCATTGTTTTTATTTGTCTGCGTTGTTTCTAATTCTAGAATATGCATTTTCAATAATGTAGGCATTTTAGAGAGTTATCATTAACTGACGATAATTATATTTTTGCATACCATACTTCATCACTAGTACTAAGTACTGTGAGGCTTTTTTTTTTTTAAAGATGTGGATTATATTGTCTGAGGAATGGTGATATCTCTGAAGAGCGAGTAATTGATAGCTAACTACATACATAAATGCACTCGATTTGATCCATACCTTTATGATGATCGGCAGCTACAGATTCACATGACGTAAAGATGAGCACTATTATCAACGGCCAGGGCATGACCTGTGATGACCTCGGGACCCTCCTTCTCTCCCAGCTATGAGACAGGTCTCTTGAGGTCAAACCGAGCCGCGCATATAACTGCGAATCACTACATGATCAATCTGAAGACGTTTCTTCTCATTTTCTAAAGTTGTTTATTTGTTAATGATGGAATTTTTTGTTCGCTTGATCACTTTTTTTTTTTTTTCTCAAATTGACGTCACATTGGGTGAAAATGATCTTATCGGTCAGATTTTATTATTTAATAAATAAACTATCGGAAGACTAACACTTAATCACCGCAATGACTAATTTCTATTGCATCACTTATTGCAGAAGCCGCGACATTTGTTTTAAACAATTCAGATTCAGTTTCCTTTTCATTATTTTTAGGTATTGAATACTTATTAAAGCATAAATTTCGAAGAGTTTTTATTTTTTTTTTAAGTAGGGACAAGATCTTAGTGTGAATACATACGCTAATTCAAAAACTCTGAAAGTGAACACAGGAATTTTTTATTTGTCTTAATACATCTGAAGTAATTCGTTATTATTCATTAAAAGGTTCGTATAATAAGGACTTTAGCTAGCACGTATTCGCGGTTTTTATTCTTGTTTTCTGATATTTTCCGCCTTATAAAAAAAATATTTCTTTACCGAAGCGGTACGTCGTCTTAACATAACTCATCGTGTGCACGGATGTCAGTTTCTTTGAATAATTCTTTAGCGCTTAAAATTTTCAGTGCTGTTCACCTTCCTCGATGAGTATTAGACAGCTATTTTTCTATTCTCACAATGGTTTAGTCTTGATTTTCTGGCATTTATTTGTTCCTTTTGTCTGGCTGGATACAGTTGACCTGAAAAGATAGACAAATTATGTTAATTTATGATCTTAAGATGGATTAACTTCTATCAAATAA
>NC_061087.1:75889221-75891721 GCF_015104395.2 Macrobrachium nipponense
ACATAAATTAAGACTGCATTCTGCATTACGTAGGTTGAATAAATTTGGTACTATCAAAGTAAAATTGACTTTATTTGAAGACGGGCCAACTTACTCGAAGAAAAGGTTTCGAACGCACTCGTTACGTAACTTATGACAGCATTTCTTCCCTCTTTCTCGATGGATGATTGGCTATACGTAACGAAAGCTATACCTCTGGCAACAATGACAAAACAATTTAAGTACAAGCAAAGCAGCACACCTTTATGAACTCTGAAACCTCTCCACTGATAATTGTCATAATGAACAAACCAACAAAATATGTTAGTAAATACAAAAACACTTCGATTATTAGTCTAACTCCCAAAATAAGTTTCCTAAGAAATTACAGTCTACTTTATAGGTCACAATCAGATTGACAAGATGTAGGGAATAGTTGGTAATTTTCAAAAACATAGTAGACAAGCTTGATTTGATAACTGCTATATCCAATGTCAAGCAATTTTTATTTATTGGCTGTCTACCTATTTACTGATAAAAAATAGCCGGTACCGTATTTTGGCTTTAAACCTTCACCAGTAATTATCGTTAGAATGATAACTTCATGAGGCTCCACCCACTTTGGCCTCGTTATAGTTCAGGATAACACTGAAGGCTATCATGGGCATTGTTGGATTAGAAAATTTAACTTCTGGCTATAAAAACTCATTTCTTGAGTAGTTGTAAGAAGTGCTAAATGATCCTCAAGGATCCCAGCAGTTGGCCTAAACGTTTAATTCTTGTATATTACTGCTATACTGTTGCGGCACTACTGCTACAGTAGTATTACTACACTAGCACAGATACCCCACCCACATCTATGTATCGTTCCGCCATTCATAAAGTCCTCGGGTTTCAGAGCCGATGGAACAGGGAGAATGAGTTTCTGTCTAGTGGATGGATGGGGCAACATTTCTTCAAAAGGTGTTTACTTTGCTTACGTAATGAATGTTTTTCGACTCTTGGCTCGTAATCATTGGCCATGGCGTCGGCTAGATCATTTTTACTCTATAAAAATTAAAACTATCGGGTTTAGGTTATCGATAATGCTGACAAAATTTGTGTGTAGTTGTAAAGTATACATATGTCAACTTTCAGCTACATCCGATGCTTTGACAAGTAGCAAAGTCCAAAAAACTGTGTTAAAGAGGCCCTGAATCTCATAGTTGTCTATAATATATTGCTTATGCAATACTCTCTCTCTCTCTCTCTCTCTCTCTCTCTCTCTCTCTCTCTCTTCTCTCTCTCTCTCACGCGACGTTCCGTCCAGTTCTACAGGACATTTTCCAGCGATGAGCGCTGAGGGACTGAATTCCCTAGGAGAGTATCCTTACTATATCGCTTATTTAGTAGACTTTGAAATATATTGCCATGTCCGTCTAAATTCTCTGACTCAAAGCCATTAACCCTTTAGTATAAGGAATTTTGTGGGCCTATTTATTTTTGTTACATCGCACTAGTTCTGTCATTTAATTAGAGGAACAAATTCTTCAACCATAGAACGTCTCATTTAATTAACCCGAATTTCTGGACCATTAGTCGGAGAGAAGGCATTAGGAGACCAAAAGCTTCCGAAAGTGTAATCAGAAGTCAGAAGCTTTCCAGGTCTTTTAGGCTGCATAATTGATTAGGGTGTGTCGACCAGAAATTAGCATGAAACATTAAACGGACGGAAAGAAGAGTAACGAGGGGTCCGAAATCGAAATGGAGCTACACACACACACACACACACACACACACACACTAATGGAATTTATAAAGTCGATACTAATGTCAGTAAACATGATACACTTATACTTGTTAAATGAACATTATTCAAGTTGCTTTCATTTGTAAACGTTCATCAACTGGTTGTTTTGCCAAATGATTTATATCAGCGAGCAAATGGTAGGATGGATAATGAGTTAGTCTTGCAAAGTGCTGAAGAACCTCAAGCCCTGTTATAGTAGGTTACTTGATATCCATTCAGCAGTAATTCTCTCTCTCTCTCTCTCTCTCTCTCTCTCTCTCTCTCTCTCTCTCTCTCTCTCTCTCATAAAGGCGTTGGTCGACTGAAACGGAGCACTTTCGACGTATTTCATTATTCACCCTGCTATTGTAGTTCTTCAGGTAAATGTAGGTTAACTTTTCTTCGCAAGTGTTTTTGCTCAACTGATTTATGATCGTGTATACTCTTGAAGTATCATTTGACGTAAACGAATTACTGTATGTACTGCAATGACTTCAGTGCACGCATGTCCTATCCAAAACCTGTTGCTTGCAAAATGGGAGGGGGTATAATATGTTATTTTTAGGTTAAGGTTACTTGGACTTCTTATTACAATTACAGGTTTCAATTTATTTTTGTCATGTGTACTCGACTCGGTGGTCTTCGGATAGTTGTTATATTCACATAAAAAATACAACCTTTGTTTTCGAGGTCGTGGCTGTTTAATTACAAAAAAAGCTACCCATTGAGTGTACCGAACTCGTGAAGTGTTGA
>NC_061087.1:75899221-75909221 GCF_015104395.2 Macrobrachium nipponense
ATATTGTGAATAAAAAATAAAAAAAAAAAAAAAAAAAAAAACACTTCGTATTGAGGTTCAGAGCTCATTTCAACGTTTCAGTTCTTTTTGTGTGAACAATGGCCAAGCTGTCACACGACAGCCCGGAGAACAATAGAACTAAAATAATACCAACAGTCAGTCATACGAACGCTCGGTGACACGTGTGAAAATCTTGAAACGAAAAAAAAAAAAAAAAAATTCTATTTTTGTGAGATAATGCTTCCATCCCCGTTAAAATGGTTTCATGTTTGTTATGACAGTTTAAACGAGAGACCTACCTCTAATGACTCATCGGTCATCAAAAAAAACACAGTTGTGAAAAAAGAACGCTTAAGTAAAATTCTGTATTATTCACTTCACATTTGTATTGTAACGAACAAGCTATTGAATTTTGTAGTAGGAAGGCAGGAAGGAGCTGGCATTTTGGGAATGGTTTTCACCATTTGTTTAACTGAATCGCAGAAAAATGTAAATATTCAAGAGATGCTTTTCTCATTAAATGTCGGCTTTGTCTTTCCCCAACGACGGATGTTCTGTTTCTATTCATGAAAAGTAAGTGCAGACATTGTTGGTGTTCATGTGTGGAAAGCAATTAGCTGTAAGCTACTGGGCTTTTACAAGATATTTACCGTTCTTTTAACCATTACTGAACGCTGAAATGCTTTTGTTGGTACAGATGTGATATCAAGCAAGGGGGGCGGGTGGGGTAAAACGTTCTGCCGAAAAGCTGTGAACATTTACTTTGCATTCAGCTTCCAGTGTAACTATAATCTCGTTAGGTTTTTTATTTGATTTTATCAGTAGAATCAAATGCGCATTTATCCTTAGCGAAGAATATATGTTTGGGAAAAAGAAAAAGAAAACAGCATCACTACCACTGCGTGTTTGACGGAATATGGCTCCAGCCATGTCAGTAACAAATGACAACGGCCCATCTATGTACGGGGTATGTTGCTGGAAGCACAGAATGCGGCCATTCCATTCGATATGGGGATGCAGCTCTTGGACACAATTTTACAGCGTTCGCCCGGAATTCTATCAGACCAGGTCACGGTATCATAATTTCAGCTGTTGCGGGCTATTCTGCACAGCTGAATAGACCTTCGCTCGCCATTGTGTTTGATGGACCATTGCAATATTCCGACCGAGAGTGTGAGCATGAGCATTTAGGACATGGATGTATGGATACATAGGTAGATAGACAGAACACGTGTAATTGTAGTCTTTAACGGACGGTATGTTTTGATAGTCGAATATAAGGCGAGCTAAAATCTCTCTCTCTCTCTCTCTCTCTCTCTCTCTCTCTCTCTCTCTCTCTCTCTCTCTCTCTCTCTCTCTAATAATTTGAAGTGATTTTTACGTTTTCGAGAGACAAAATAGCTTATTCTTGCAGTAAATCATTTCATAAATTGAGACAGACTGTTCATTTTCTGTTGCAAAATTGGGAGGTTTATGAATAATGAATTTGAAAAAGGAAGTTTTATGCTGAGGAACATCTCACTAAGATTTGTTTTCACATTCTGGTTAATATCACCAGATCAGCTGTAGATTTATACTAGAAAATATTACTGTTAAATCAGTCGGTGGTCTCGTGGAATCATAGATTTATATTTTTTCACTTCTCATCAAATTAAATCTGATATATAATAAGAAGAGGATTTTTTCCTATTAATTTTAATAAATCTTCGAAGTTATCATACCAATTTATGCTTTATTTGAAGTATCAATGTTATCCAAATTTAACTGTATTTTAAATGCGAAGTTAAATGAAAAACAAACTTGGCATACTAACGAAATGCAAACACGTATATTTCGATATTCTGTACAGTTTCCTATGATAATGAGGATAAAGCTTCTTCTGCTTACGTTGCATTGATACATACGCGCACACATCTGTGCATATGTATGTGTGTTGCCTGTATGTGTGTGTGTGTGTGTGTGTGTGTGTGTGTAGACAAAAGCCACGAAGGAAAGTGAAACAATGGAGTACCTCTGGAAGGCTTATCGACTTTGGTCCTCTACCAAGCTTAGTGCAGGACTAGAGTCGAAAGACCCTTCTGCGGTACTCCGTTGTTCACTTTCGTTAGTGGCTTTTGCCTTTTGCTTATATATTCTTCACATTCCAAATTTTCGTGATTTAGTTTTCACACACACACACACATATATATAATTAAATGGTTCAGCAAAAATGTTCACCTATTTCCTCCAATCACCACGGGTTGCAAACAATTTTATTTATTACTGCTTTTACATATTCTTATCGAACCTGGGATCATTTATTATAAATATAAAAAAAACGCCTTACACTGTGATTCTAACTAACTCCATCCCTACAATATGGCCTTCATTTTATGAAATGACAACTATTGAGACTGGATGACTTCTTTTTTTTTTTACATTTTCGCAATCATTCATCTGCTAGGTTTGGCAACCGAAGGCATCTGGTTACATGTTATTAGAGAAATATTCTCTCTGACTGGAACGAGACTTGTATAGAGACATGCAGGAATCATAAATTCACAGTTAGCTTGACAAATTCCCTTGGTTACTGTCTATGCCAAAACTAGAATTGGGTCAGAATGGAGCGCTGTATCATTGTTACTGAAGATGAAGGAAAATTCTCTCTCTCTCTCTCTCTCTCTCTCTCTCTCTCTCTCTCTCTCTCTCTCTCTCTCTCTCTCATTACAAATGTTGCGAATTCCATTTTTTTAACAATCAATAATATTGCAATACTGCCTCTCTCAATGCATGGTTATTTCGAGGTTTGGATATTATGACTTCGTGAGCACCTGTGGTTATTCCAGTATATAAAGCACACACGCACACTATATATATATATATATATATATATATATATATATATATATATATATATATATATATATATATATATATATATATATATATATATATATATATCAATTGTTCAGGATTTTAAGCCAGAACCAACGAAAAATAAGACCTCTTTATAACCAAATTAATTTATCCTTGCCTATATGCAAGTTGCTCATGTGAACCGGATACCTCTATTCTCATTAAATCCCTCTTTGCTCCCATTGGCTGCTCTGGATTTACTCTCCACTTCGCCCCTTTCGCTCCCTTGCTTCCTTTGGGGGATCCCACAAGTGTTCTTATACCTCCATAGTGCACAGAGATATCAGCAGATGAGAAAACTACCAGACTCAGGATTTTCAGGTACTGTGAGACATAAATTTAGTGCAGTCAGTGAATCGTTTAGCTCTTGTCCGTATTTCATTTCCATTCTTCCAAGGCGAATTTCCTGCCATCTTTGTTCAGCTTCTCACTCCCCAATTTTGGTTCAGTGCTGTGATTAATTCCCTTGTGATGCTAGTAAACATCCCCCCCTAATTAATTCAAGTAATATAATAGTCCTTTTTGTGTAAACTACCAGTCATTTCATGCCCCTTAAGTGGGTTGTAATATTTTATGCTAAGGACAAGACTGTAATGTGTAATGTTTTCTATGTGTTCCTCACCTTAGTACTGATGCTAGAATGCAATCTCTTTGCAGACGAACGCCGTGCCTGATTGCGGGAGAAATTGGGAACCCTTTGGAATAAGGCTTGCACTGAAATAACCCGTTTTGCACAAATTCTGATCTCCGTGTCTAGTCCTTTTCCCTGCCATGTGTTTCCGGTGGACCAACAATCAACTACCTCATTAATTCCTGGACCTACCCATCACTTAATGTAAATATACTTCATTTAAAACTAAAGTCCACAGTTTATGTTAATTCCTCCTTTTTCAGTAATATCGGCCTTCTGTTGTAGATTTTTGTTTGTAGTAACTCTCGTCCCTCAAAGCAAGGCCATTTTTAAGAGTGTTAGTGAACATCTTCAAGGAAGGAACGAGCAGTTCATTACAATATATATATATATATATATATATATATATATATATATATATATATATATATATATATATAAATATATATATCAATAGAGGGATCCACAGTAATATCCTTGTTTATCTAGATAATATGTTTATAAACAAGGATATTACTGTGGATCCCTCTATTGATTTCTTAGAAGCACGATACAGTGTTTTTTATATTGCATAAATATATATATGTATATATATATATATATATATATATATATATATATATATATATATATATATATATATATATAATAATATAATAATATAGATATGGTATATATATATATATATATATATATATATAGATATATATATAAGATATATATACATATACAGATAGTATGTATACATATATATAGATATATAGATATATATATATATATATATATAATATATATATATATATATATATATATATCTAGCTATATCTATATCTATACTATATCTATATCTATATCTATATTATATATATATATATATATATATATATATATATCTATATCTATATCTATAATATATATATATTATTCGATCGTAATTTAGTTCAGGTTTAACGTAGCTTTAAGAAATTAAATATTCTCGTGATAATCATTTCATGATAGTTGTTTTCATGTATTTTCGGCAAAGAAGTATTTTCTAAGACCCTGACTGACGTTATGCCAGTTACCCAAATGTTAGCCCTGGTAAGTTTGAATTGATATCGCTGTAAGGTTTGGTTGACCTCCGATTTTTATGAAGTCGGGGATTCTTTTTAAGTAAATTTTATTTTTTAAAATTTCAATTTTGTTAGTTTTAACCCTTTACTCCCGTCTTTATATCCTTATATTTATTTTTCCATTGGTTTATATTCATCACCATCTTCATATTGACCTCAAACTTCGTGCGACGCAAAGGTCTCCTGCTAAACCAACTACGCATGATTTTCTTGGTCTTTATCTTCCGCAAATCTCTACCCATAGCTAGCCTCTCCTCTCATACGTATCATTATTGATTTTCACTTTGACCCCTACCTTTGTAGTCTATTTAAGACTGTCACGTTTCAGGTCCCCGTGATTGTTATCTACTGCAATGAAGGATATTTTGTCATTTACTTACGCGTGTAATCCCATTGTTGTGCTCAGATTAATAGTAATCATCCTAATTTTGCGTTAATGCTTCCAATGAAAATCCGAATACGGTAAAGTTTGGATGTGTGCTAATTTAGTAACCTTGATTTCCCCTTTAGATTTTTCAGCACTAAATTTTAACTGATATTTAATTATAACCTAGATGTTTTCTTTAAGAATCGTGTGACATTACAAGATACAAACCTTTACTAGAAATGTCAAGACTTCGGATTTATCAATGGAAACATTAACACACAAGTTAGGAGGTTTACTTTTAATCTGAACACAGTAATGGTATTACACATGTAAGTCAATGATTGGACAAAATATTCTTTAATGCAATAGATAACAATCATGATGACCTGATGCGTGACAGTTATGTATAGACTATAGAATACAAATCCAGGAGTCAAACCGAAAATGAATCATCATAAATATAACACGGGTTGAGATTTGCGGAAGATAAACACCAAGAAAATCATTCGTAGTTGAATTTAGGTGACAACCTTTGCGTCGAATGGCGTTGGAGGTCAGTTGTTATTACCATTATTATCATTATTATTATTATATGTATACATACATATATGTATTATATATTATATAATATATATACACACACACACACACACACACTCACAATATATATATTATATATAAATATATATATATATATATATATATATATATATATATATGATAGAGTTGTTTCATAATCACCCTTTTAACTGTCTATTTCTGTAATTTACAGGATTGCGTGTCTTGAGAGCGATTTCACTTAGAAAATTATTCCGACTTATAACTTATGAAGGGTAAGTGTTTGTGTACTACCTTAATCATTGATTTCAGGGACGATTTTTTCTCTGATGTTTACTCTAACTATGCTTTTGATTTTAGTGTTTTCCTTGCATTTTATCAAATTCGTTTCCGCGGTTATGGCAAGAACTTTCTTATTGTATACCTTCTTTCAACCACGAAATATTTTACGGATTTTTGTGTGCCTTCTTAAGTTTGATTTTTTTTTTTTTTTTTTTTTACATTAGAATGAATTCCTTTAAAAAGTCTAGAAAATGAGAATCTCACATTTTTCAGAATTAAGTATTGTGATGGAATATTCAATCCGTCAGTAGTTTTGTTTAAATAATTTCCATAATGATCGCGTGTTAATAATTGCTCAAAAAAAGCTACTGTCTGTCCTCAGAATCGATGTTATTTTACTGAATATCGATATGCTTACATGGCAAAAGGAGTCTTTACTCGGTATTGATTTCTAAATGCATGCAAGTGGCTACACCTTTCTGGATGTTAATGAGGGCACTGGGAATATTTATCCAAAGCAAAAACCTCACGATCCGGAAGAACTTAAATTTTCACGATTCATTTGTCATAATATCTTCAAACATTTTCGACATCAAGCAGTATTTTGTCATTTGAGTTGTAAGAAGAGTGTGGCTCTTTTGATTAACTGTGATGCACTTGAAGACTGCATGTTGCTTGATGTTTAATTTACGTTAAGGTTTTCCTGCTATGAAATGGTTTGATACGTTTATATAATATTTTATAGATAAAAAAACTAAATACGATTATTTTAACGGCGAATCATTCTCATTTTCCGTAATTTAATGCATGCTAGAACATGATATCCATTGGATGTGCAGTAACTATGTGAAATTATAATGATAAATTCTAATTCTGATAATAGAAAAATGCAGCATTTCATATCGTCTGGCAAACGGCAGATATTCTAATTAGCTCCGTATCAGTTAGGCGAACCCATTTCATTTTTCTCGGCAGAGTAATCTGAAGTGATTGACGCTTTGCTTATGGACGACGTTTCTCAAACGTTTCCATATATTTGGTAAAACTTGATTTTCGAGGAAAGAAAACCTGTGTTGTCTAATATAACGTATCTTTGTAGAAGTAAAATCACCAGTCGAGAGATTCGTTTTCGCAAAGGGAGGTATGTTAGGAGTATATATATAACGAATATTATTTTCTTTGGGTGATAAATTACGCAAGATTTTACGTTTTCTTTAAAATAAAACTATTGGGACGGGTATTTGTCTGTCCGTCCGCACTTTTTCTGTCAGATCTTAAAAACTACTGAGGCTAGCGGGCTGCAAGTTGGTATCTTGATCATCCACCCTCCCATCATTAAACATACCAAATTTCAGCCCTCTAGCCAAAGTAGTTTTTATTCTATTTAAGGTTAATGTTAGCCACGATCGTGCGTCTGACACGTATAGGTTCCAACAGCGCAGACCATCACCGAAAGTTCCATGTGCCGTGGATGAGAGTTTTATTAGACGTGGCTGAGAGTTTCATACGGCATTGTACACTGTACAGAAAACTCGGCTGCGTCGAAGAAACTTCTGGGAGATTTTTACTTGTTTAAGGTGTCCTTGTGGAACTTTGGTACGATAGCTATCGATTAATTTGCAACAAGTACGAAATCTAGTGGCTGAAAGCGAAGATTCAATTTAAGCTTTTGTGCGGTTTTATTTATTATTATTTATCCAAGATATTTGTTTTGCTTTTCATTTTGAGTGGATGTTACCCTTATTGCTGATAATTTTCAAGTTTTTCTTTGAGCTGTACACACTGTATATACTACACATGACTAGAGCAAATAATCAATAACTATCCTGCCTAAAGAATTAAAAATGCCCCGAAGCCGCTTCGACACAATCGAGTTTCTCGATTATAATATATATATATATATATTATATATATATATATATATATATATATATGATATATATATATATATATACATATATATATATATATATATATATATATATATATATATATATATATATATATATATATATGACTGGTAAAAATGTTCTATAACAACAGAATTCCAT
The DNA here is from genome assembly GCF_015104395.2 of Macrobrachium nipponense. Lineage (NCBI taxonomy): Eukaryota > Metazoa > Arthropoda > Malacostraca > Decapoda > Palaemonidae > Macrobrachium > Macrobrachium nipponense. Next base: position 75,907,118 of record NC_061087.1, read on the forward strand.
CTAATAAAAGGAGCCCATAAAAACACCAAAATGTAGAGAGAAAGTACTATATTTCAGAGACTGCTGTCTCTCTCTTCAGGTATATGAATGAGAAAGTTTACAGAAAAGGTGGTATTTATACCAAGAGATCCGTCCACAAGTAAGCAAATTTAGGTCACCCCCGCTGATAATCTTCCTTTAATCTTCTTAAGCATTGGTTGAATGAAAACTTCGTCGACGATATCCGAAACCCACGCGCCTTTTGAGATGTTCATTACCTTCTTCTCTTTTATTAAGGCCGATTCCATCATTTGATCTCTACCGGCAGTTGCTGCTATAAATTACACATGACAAATTCCAGTTTTATTCTATGGTTATGTTCATTTATATGGTTGAAAATAGCCGAGTTCTGTTGTCCATACCTAACTGACCATTTGTGTTGTATTAATCTCTGGGGAAGTGATTTACCTGTAAATCCGATGTAAGATTGGTCACAGTCTTGGCATGGGATCTCATAGACCCCAGAGTCCTTGGGAGATGTCTTTTGTTGGACGTTAATCAGGGATTTGGCTAAGGTGTTTGGGTAGGTAAATGCAAAAGGGTTGGATTTCCCTAGGGTGTGGGTTACTCTCTTAATCGTCTCCAGGTGAGGAATTTTTATTTTATTGTTGGGTGTGTCTCTGGTCTTGTCTTTAGTGGGTCGGTAGAAAATTACGTTTGCTTTTTGAATTGCTTTCTCAATTAATATGGTCAGGATACTTTAAAGACGAAAGTGCTTGCGATTTAGTTCAAATTCTTTTTCCAGGAAATCTGGGGAACAAAATTCGTAAGGCTCTTAAGAATAGGTTGCTAGCTACACCTATCTTGATAGTAATGTTGTGATAGCTAAAGTAGTGAATATATGAAAGTGAGAACGTTGGTTTTCTGTATATGGTAAATTTGTATTCTGTCGTGTCTCTGATTATTAAAACATCAAGAAAAGGAATTTTGTTGTCTGTTTCCATTCAACTTTAAATTTGATGCTGGGCACTAATGCGTTTCAATTACAAAATTTCTAAATGGTTAGCTGGCCTCCTTTCTCCCTTTTTAGGCACTTTTTCTCCCAGTCACATTAAACATTCGGAAGATATTTGTCACAAATTCAGAGAAGCACATATACCACTTCACAACATAAAACTTTTAAGCCTTGACGTAGACTCCCTATTCACAAAAGTACCAGTACAGGACGTTCTTCAGTTTTTAAGGGAAAAATTATCCCCCTATTCAGATCATTTCCCATTGACGCTTGACAAATAATAAAAGTTAGTTGAATTATGTGCATCTAATAATGTATTTTTCATTCGGGGAATCATTCTACAAGCAAAAATTCGGTGTAGTATGGGTAGTCCTTTAAGTCCTGTTTTAGCCAATCTGTAACTGGAATACTTTTAAAACTACAGTAATAAATGCAATAAAACCCTAAACATGCTGTGGATGAGATACGTGGATGATATTCTAACATTTTGGGATAATAGGTGGGGTAATTTTAATGAATTCCTCTCAAAATTAAACGCATTAGTGCCCAGCATCAAATTTAAAGTTGAATGGGAAACAGACAACAAAATTCCTTTTCTTGATGTTTTAATAATCAGAGACACGACAGAATACAAATTTACCATATACAGAAAACCAACGTTCTCACTTTCATATATTCACTACTTTAGCTATCACGACATTACTATCAAGATAGGTGTAGCTAGCAACCTATTCTTAAGAGCCTTACGAATTTGTTCCCCAAATTTCCTGGAAAAGAATTTGAACTAATTCGCAAGCAACTTTCGTCTTTAAGTATCCTGACCATATAATTGAGAAAGCAATTCAAAAAGCAAACATAATTTTCTACCGACCCCTAAAGACAAGACCAGAGACACACCCAACAATAAAATAAAAATTCCTCACCTGGAGACGATAAGAGAGTAACCCACACCCTTGGGAATCCAACCCTTTTGCATTTACCTACCCAAACACCTTAGCCAAATCCCTGATTAACGTCCAACAAAAAGACATCTCCCAAGGGCTCTGGGGTCTATGAGATCCCATGCAAAGACTGTGACCAATCTTACATCGGATTTACAGGTAAATCACT
>NC_061087.1:75911721-75914221 GCF_015104395.2 Macrobrachium nipponense
TGGGTGATTTATTCCCTGTAAATGCGAGTGAATATGAAGTTGATTTGGAAGTATCCTAGTGAAACATAGTTTGGTCATCAGAGACGAAGACACGCACGCATGCAAAATATGAGATGTTTGGGATAACTGAATCTCTTCTAGGAAGGGAATAATTGCAAATGGTTCTTATTAACATTTCTCTTATTGCTCAACGGTGCTTGAAATTTCACGGAATTCAATATACTTATGTGCGTGTGTGAGTGAAATTTTGTGAAAATTCAAACACCGTTGAACGAAAAGAGGACTATTATAATACCCACATTTATTATTCTCTCTCTGAACGAGATTCATGTTTCCAAATCATCTCATCGTTTTCCTGGCTGAAGAGTCCAAAACAAAAAAATAAATAAATAAATAGAAATGAAAGAAGGGAGTTTGTGTTCATTCCGATTAGGGTTAGGCGACAAGGGAAGGTTGAGGTGGAACGTAGCAGGTGAAAAACCCAGGGATCCAACCACCTGCTCTCTATTAATGGGAACCCCTTTGTCTGGTGTCCCGTTTCATGATCCAAGGTCGGATGATGATTTCGTGAGATCACGACATCCATATGTTCTTTTCACTGGATTATCAACGTAGACGTGAGATATCCGTATTAGCTACTGCGTAACCGAAAAATATGACCTGTATCAGATTCTCTTGAGGGTTATATATTGCAGGCAGGTGAAAGTCCACGGTCCTGATCAGGTACTTAAGTACCTAAATGGTGTGTGTGCATAAGTACGCGTGTACGTACATATGCACACACGCACACACACAGATATATGTGTAAGTTTATATTTGTTTTTGTGTGTTAGTATGCATATTTTACACCCTGTGCTCGCAAATTTGCGTGCGTGTAGATGTGTGCGTTTATGTGTACATGCATGTATGTTTGCATATATTTTTCACCCAGTACTCACAACGCATAATTTGGCAGACAGCACGAGCTCATTTACCGCTGCTTTATGGAATGTGACGAATTTATTGCCGAATATCATTCTAAAATTTTTCTCTAAGGGTGAAATATATCAAATATCTACGCAACACCAATTCACAAGAGCAGGTTAGCCTTATGCGAAACTTATTTAAATAAGAGTTCCTGAAGTCGTAACTCATAACTGAAGTCTGATCGATCTGGGGGTCAGGCTGATCTCATTTCCTTGGGCATGGCATGTTTGATTCTGCTTTTCATTTGATATATGCGACGCCAAATGACTGCCAACTGACAAATAAAGGTTAACATTTTGTATGAAGAATGGTTCTACATTGAGACCAGTATTATTATACGCCATTTGTATTCATGCTGGGTTGAATTCGATTTTCATTTTTCAAGGCAATAACTTTTTATTTTTCTTAGTTTGAGTTACTGAGTGTGAAGTAGTAGGTATAATTCACATGGGGGTATACATGTAATCAAGCACATGGATATATCATGCTTTTATCATACAGTAGTTGAAGTTTTTTATGAGGCAATTTTTCTTTCCAATATGTTAGAGATTACTCCTCCTAGTTATTCTAGGTGTATCGGTTTACTCAAAATAAGACTAATGTAACTTATATATAGTAAAATTTTGCAAAATTTCTATGAGCTTTGTACAGACATGTTTTATTTCGTGTTTGGGGACGTTCCCCTGAATGAACATTAAATATTGATGGGTTTTTCTTGTCTTATGCCCTGGTCTAGGCTTTGTTACAAAGGAATTTATTGCTAGGGGTTAGTGTTAATCCGTTTATGCTACAAATTCAGGCTCACTTATTTATTTATTTTACGCATTTCATGTTTATGAGTGCCATGTATCGCGTGGATTGGAACGGGGTTCGAAAATTTTACAGAAATTCGTATTTTTAAGCAAAGCTTATTTTTAAAATTTAAGCGCAGAATATTGTCAACATACACTATATATATATATATATATATTATATATATATATATATATATATATATAGTATAATGTATATATATATATATATATATATATATATATATATATATATATATATATATATATATATATATATATTATATATATATATGTGTGTGTGTGTGTGTGTATGCATGTATATACAATGTGTGTGTAAATAGGATATGTTTAATTGCCCCAGATGTGAATGGCCCTGGGGAGTACATGGTGTCCAATCGTAGGTTGTTAAAGGCGAGATTAGACTTTCATCGTGGCGTGAATGACCGAACGGGCGTAAAACTATCAAACCCCGAATCCTCGAATCACACGTCATCAAACAGTTAGTTCCCCAGTTAATTATTCAGACCATGTCAACTCCTCTCTTTCTCTCTTGAGTTTGTGTTGGAACCAAAACGGACACAAGCGTCCCTCAGTGTTCTTCTATTACTACTCGGCAAACCTTTGTTCCTCTATATCATGTTGCTTTTATACTTTCATTACTCAATGTAAAAAAAAGCCTATTAATTTTTTTTATATATATATATATATATATATATATATATATATATATTATATATATA
>NC_061087.1:75919221-75924221 GCF_015104395.2 Macrobrachium nipponense
ACCTGCACTTTATTGATATTTGTCATTATTATTATTATTATTATTATTATTATTATTATTATTATTATTATTATTATTATTATTATTATTATTATTATTATTATTATTATTGTTGTTGCTGTTGTTGTTGTTGTTGTTGTTGTTGTTGTCTATTCTGATTAATAGAATATTAAAAAGTACGCATGGAGCATGCGTTAACCGTTAAATTAAACAGGTCACTACTTTAACGATAAATTACCCCAAGATAAAAAAAGAACAGCAGTCTACAGAGAATGTATGATACAGAATAGCAGTACATACACGCATGCAGAAATGTCGAAACCGATCAGGAGTTACAACTAAACTCTTATTTCTTCACCTGTAGTGATTTGTGATACACAAATCACGTGTTAATTTGATTATGATACTAAACATATATACATGTTCTCCTGTTGCTTATTCAGCAGTATTTTGGACTGAGGTTGATTCAGGATATAAATTAGTCCATGTTTTAAAGATTATATTGAGCCTTCAGGAATGATTGGAGTATTATTTATTTTTATTTTGTATTATACATTTTTGTTAGCAGAGCTATTCTGTGAAAGCTTGCTATGCACGTCCATGTCATCTTACCTTAAGATCATTATTTTATACGAAGTATTATAACTTACCATTAATTAAAATAATGACTGAGGTGCAACCTACCACAGTCGAGGAAGTTCCACATTTAAATCACTGTTTATTTCAAAAGAGGCACAGTAGATTTTCCATAAAACTGGTCGAAAGTACTGCTGAGCGCGAGGTCTGCTTACGTGTGGGTTTCATTTTACAACTGTTTGTCCCAAATAGGGCTTGGCTCCAGCAACACGACGATCATATCCACCTTCATACTTTACCCATTGAGTTGTGGATGAGCCTCCTGTTCGTAAAACTTCCAGAACCCTAGCAGCCTCCTGCTCTTCAACAGACGGCTCACCAGCGGTGTCGTTTAACCTCCAAGACACCATTATTCATGGTTATGTTGCATGCACTTTCATGGGTCTGACCTTTCCAGTACCTCTACAATACCACCTTCCCAACCCTTTCTAGAACATTCTATCGTCCTCCTTTGTAACAGTTCCGCTGGAGGCACTCTTCTTGGGCATACCTTCCCCTATTCCTTCCAACTACCAAATCACCCCAAAAAAATTCTAATTTACCAATACTCAACTTGATACTTTTTTCTACTCGCCTCAATGTTTCACTACATTACGTCATGTATACGATACAAACAGTTCATCTCAACAACTTTAGCCGTTTTTACTTTCATCAAACCCAATACAGTCCCACTATGACCCACTGCTCATATTTTCTCTCGTACATTCCCTGTTACCGTGCTTTCTTTACCAGTTCTGTGATTCACTCTTCTGTCATTCTACTATCACCCACTTAGCAGAGAACTTTTACTACCTTATCCGCTTCATTCACCTATACAAAGGATTCAACAAGAGCGTGTACAATCCCTGAGATACATTTTATCAGTCATGTCTATCTTGCAGCTCTTACCCGCTTCAAGTCGACCAAAAAAGAAAAGGATTAAACTTCAATCAAACTCTTGTCGGATACTTACTGACGAGTTAGTTTTCTCGGGGAAACGTCTCATTTGTTCATTTTGCTCGTCCAGAAAATGTCAAAGCCATTTAACTTCAGCGCGTCTTTTAATCCTCGAGAATAATAAATTGAAGTACTCTTGACAAAGTTAAATCAGCCAGAATCCTCATTTGATTTTACTTTCGTCCGATTCTTCTTTTGATTTTCTGGTGGACAAAGCATGATACATCTTAAATCTTCCGAGCCATTGTGCCTGAATGCCGCCTCTTCGACGTGTGATGGAGTGTGAAAGGACGAACGTTTTCGCTCGTGGATGTTTGATTCATGATGTCATTTTTCTTCTCTCTGCAGAATACGTATTTTTTTGTGGGGTTGGGTTGGGTAGGATGGGGGAGATTGCGAATGGTTTTCTATTCTTTGGTAAATAGAATGTGTCATACTCAGATTGTATTTACTATGTATTTGATGCTGTATTCAAGTGAAATAGGGTAACTCGGTCAGTGGCACTTGATTTTATTCAAGTACTTTGGTGCAGTGTTCGAGTTTTTCGTTTCTGGAAAGTTTGCCATTATTGAAGTTTAAAACAAATTTTCCCATAATGGAAGAGTTGGGAAAGATGAACTTTCTTTAAATACCAGTTAACTTAAAGTAAGGTACGAAACTTAAGATAGTTTTTTTTTCTTTTTTTTTTTTTTTTTTTTTTACGAGCCGTTTATAGGATTTTCAAGCAAATAATATAGTTTCATGCTAGTACCTCAAGACAAGCATTGTTAAGTTTTTGTACTTGTGGGAAGATATGATGTGCTCTATTTGTAATTTTTTCTTTTGCATTTTAATTTTATTATTACATTATTTTTCCACACACCATGTACATACACAGACACACACACACACACACACATATACTATATATATATTATATATATATATATATATATATATATATATCATATATACACACACACGCGCGCGCGCACACACACACAGACACACACACACACACACACACACACATATATATATATATATATATACACTCAGTAAGTGATATAATTAATAGAATATATTAATGAACTCAGACTTTATAGAAGGGCCGAACTCGTGCAGTGTTAGAAAACCGAATATTTGTCAATATTGGTATTGTGTTCTATTTCTTTTTGTTTTATTTTATTTTTCTTTCCGCAGCACTTAGAAAAACTGTCCAATGCTGGCCGAAAAGCTAGAAAATGCTATAGGATTTCTCTTATCAGTCGAAATGAGAACATATTGTTATAAAAATCAATGGCCTAGCGTAATTTGAAATATCAAGATATTTGGACATCGATACATTTCCATGACCATATTCCATAACATATTTCAGCAGATTACCTCCTCTGACTCTTCCGTAAATTACAAAAAATTAAGCGTTTCGTCTCCAGAGAGGCAACACCCCAGTTGTGTTGTGATGCCACAATTCCCACAGAGGGGCACCAGGGATCTTCTTTTCCCTTATTGCCAAGTTGATGAGCAGTCAAAATTTTTAGTAGCGTTATAAATGCTGATGGTGTCAACTTCAGTAAGCACTGTAACACTGAAGCACGTTACACCAGCACCTTAATTTTTCTGACGTGCCTGAACATTTGTTTATGTATTTATAATCTTCCTTGTAGTCTTCTTTTTGTTTATCCTATTCGCTTTTATAACGTATTTCACCATTTTCTTCCCTTTTATTGTTGGGTTTCCCGCTTTGTTTATACGAGCGTTATGTTCTGTAGAATCTTCTTTAGTTTGTTTCATTTTCCATGTAGTACATACGTACAAGTTTCGAGAGAGATCATTCAAATTCAAGTTTCGAGAGAGATCATTCAAATTTCGCTACAGAATATGATGATCCCAGTTTGGATTATAGAATGTGAAGTTTAAAGAGTATTATTGAATAAATTTGAATGGAGATGAGCATAATTCGTTGTCTGTCATATAGAATGATTTGTCCTTAATTATACTCCTTTTACTATGCTAAGTAACTAACTGCAATTATGTCTCCAGAAAACTATTGTTAAGAAAATTTGCCTTATAATTAAGAGCACTAAGAGGGTTATGGTTATACGATTTTCTTAAAATATCCCAAGAACTGTTGTGCTCTGATACACGAACTTTCTCACCTAACATTTTAATAGCGTCTATTACTTCGAACCAGGTCACATTATGCCAATATAATCGAAGTAACTTCCCCTTAGTAATTCGTAATAATGTGCAAAGAGTGTCGTTTAGAGGGGAATACCTCTCCTGTGTCGTGTAATTTACACGAATAACAACTTTCTTTATGCATCTCTGCTGTTTTCTCGCTCATATTTTTTCGTTATTGATTCAGCCATCACCTTTTATTATACATGTACTTTTCTCTTTAGTCTTTGGCTGACGTGTAACTTGAAGCCGACTTTTCACTTGTCATTCCTGAACTTTTATTTTTATTATTACTGGAGCATGTTAGAGCATTTGGAACTCATATTCCCTCGCAAATTTTTCAAAAATTTTCTGAGAATAGAATTATATCATTATCAAGGTTTAATGGAATGTGATGTTTATTGCTAACACATGTATCGTTTTTTTTTTCTTTTTGACACTGGCACAGCCCAGCATGTGACATTAGACATGACATCCTCAAAGAGTCCGAGACTGACAGTCTGTTTCAGTAATTTGATATTTTTTCTCGTACATGGTATAATTTGTTTCCTCAGGATTCATTTATTATCGCCGTCTGAATTTTTTCTTTAACGAGCAGAAGGTTCCTGAATTAAGGGTTTAGTTTTGTTAGGGAAAAGATAAATAATCCAGATTTGGGTTGTTTCATCGTATTTCGCCAGAAATTAGTATTATGAAATATTTTTTATTGAGATGGATATCATCGCTTACGAGATTTGCGTTAAAGTTTTTTCGAAAATATAATAGTAACACTGTCAATAACCGCTTATAATAATATTTTCGAAAAATTTAATGCAAATCTCGTAAGCGATGATGTCCCTCTCATTTTACTGCCCCCATAACCCCCTCCCCCATTGTTATTTGTTCTCCATGCGCGGTCACTTATGAGTACTTTCCCAGGCAGTACAAATTTGGAAGCGAGATTTGAATGTCTGATTTTGTTCACTTTGTCACGACAGAATCTGCATCACAGTTAACTCAAGTAAGTGCTAGCAGTTGAGATAGGCCAGGAATGTCACACGAATTAATCATACGCATAACGACCTGGGTACGGATATTGCAATTATTAATTTAATGACGTCATCTGTCAAACAGAGGGGATTAGTCTCGCCAAATATACAGTACTAGTGTGTGAATCTTCAGATGGGTGAGAGTGAGAGCCACCAGTATGTGATACGATTTGGCTGTGATTTAGTACCAGTCGGATATTTAGGACAGGAATAGCGATCTCCAAAGATAGCCATTCGCTT
>NC_061087.1:75934221-75945008 GCF_015104395.2 Macrobrachium nipponense
GGTGCTAGAGATAACGATACTGGGTTATCATATCGTTATCCGCATATAAATCCTTACGGTAGCCCCATATTTGTGCGTAAGCTAATGGCACGTAGATGGCACTTAATGACTCGGGCATGAGGCCTTATGTGATCGCCGGAGCCAGTAACTTCCAATCGTCGCGTCGCCCGAGTTCTTTCAGGGCCAATCGATGTGACATTGATTTTCGTACGACGACTAAGCAAGGAAATTATGATCCCCAACACAGCCATCCTTCAGAGTGCGTTTAATATGCCCTTCGGGTAATCTTGTGGAATGCCCTTGTTATGCTCGAGGGTCACTGAAGTTAATTAAGAAAACACGGTTCTCCATACTAAGAGCCTGCACTCGAGGCGACAATGAAGTTGTCGCATATTGGTTTGTTAGTTACTCATCACAAGTGAGGTGGAAAGTCTTGGTTTTTCATTCCGTTGTGTTTTCTTTGCATTTCAGTCTTCTGATTTACTTTCTACTGGTGTGCCGCACTCCTGAATACATGTTGTTGTTCGTTAATGAGTGAATAAATTCAGTTTCTCTTGTAAGCAATGTTAATATGGATAAGGCTTTTGATCAGAAATATGTCCATATGACAGAGAGAGAGAGAGAGAGAGAGAGAGAGAGACGAGAGAGGAGAAGAGAGAAGAAAGAGGGCGGGGGGGGGGGAGGGACGGAACGGCGGCTATATCCATACGGAACATTAGATATTTTCGTATGCAGAGTTTCCAAATGTCTTCTTGACACGAAACACTTCTATCACAATTGCATATGTTCAGTTGAACAAAGGAACGTGGTTGAGAATAATAATCATGAAAATTTCGTTAGGTAAGAGTTCACTCGTAAAAACTGTCAATATACAGGCTATGTTTCACTGCAACTGGATAAAATTCAGGTATATCATAAATAAATGATCTTCCACTGCATATTCGAACAAGAATCACCGATGTGGGGCTTAGTGTAATTTCACTTATTTTGAAAAGAACAAAAGCGACAGACGAAAGAATGTAATAAGATATTTTCTTTTCTTATTCAGCTAACTGGTTTTCTTATAGAGAATTTCAACTCCTGATGAATATTTAGAAACCTCCTCTAGCTTTTTCCTGATGAACACCATATTATTTGGAAGCGTTAATTTCACGTTACTGGCCCATGTGGGCTTCTTCCATATGAATTAGTTTCATCTACTAAATAATAATAATAATAATAATAATAATAATAATAATAATAATAATAATAATAATAATAAAATAATAATAATAATAATAATAATAATAATAACAGGCAAAATATTAATTCCATGAATAAGTTACTTGGAATTTAACCAGCTGCACAAAACAATATAAAAGAAAGAATATCAAATAAAACAACCAGGAAAGGAGGGAGACCCTCCACCCACAGATATCCCAAGATATCCTATGCAAAGCAGGACATCAGAGAGATTCATGGTCAGTCTCCCAGCAAGTTTCTTATCACTCCTGAATTGATGGTGTCGTAGGAGATGCAGAAAAGAGAATGAGAGCATTGCTAAGTTCTGGTTCTTAAGGGTATGAATCTCTCTCTGTCTCGGTCTAAACCGGAGTCGTGCGTGCATTTTTGCCGCTTAAAAAATGCGCCGATTTGCTTTTCTTTCCAACAAATAGTTCTCCTGCACGATTGTAAACTGTACAAGAGACAGATTCATGGGCTGGTTTGAGAGAGAGAGAGAGAGAGAGAGAGAGAGAGAGAGAGAGAGAGAGAGAGAGAGAGAGAGAGTGTGTGTATAGCGAATGATCAATACTGATTTTTTTGAAATGATAAAATATTAAGATATTAAGAGAATAACTTTTGATGATGATGGTGGTGATGAGAAGGAGAGAGAGAGACAGACAGACTAAGTAACATCTGCTTATTCCTATAAAATGTGCAGTTAAAAAACCATTGGCACATTGTCTATGCCATGTAATTTCTAAGCATGCAGATGATATATATGATATATATATATATAATATATATATATATATATATATATATATATATATATATATATATATATATATATATATGTTTAATATGCAGGGGTACATAAAAACGCGCCGGAAGTATAACTGAAAATGGAAAAACCCGGAAAGCTACAAGTGACCAACAATTTCATGTCATATTTGCCCAACCCATTTTTCCTATTACACGGGCGAAAGCACTACTGAAAATATATGAATTTCCCCAAAGTTCTTATTAAAACTTCATCATTCATTCCAAAACTAATCTGAGCACTAAACTCGCAAGAAAATGCGAAATTACACAGCAGCAACTTCTGAAAAAAAAAAAAAAAAAGACAGTTCATTACAACTTTCTAGAACCCCAAGGTAAGGATAATAATGGTAATACCCTTAATACTGATAATGTTTCCGTCGTTATAATTCTGCTTTCTCCGCCCAGTGCTGAGTGAATGAATGAGGCAATAACTATCACCTGGAGCCACCCTATGTAATGGTGATAAAATTAGCAGTACATAAATGAATTGTTCGATGAACAGTTGATAGAGCAATGTCTATCATGGTAATGGTGTTCACACTTTAACAAGGGAGAATACCATTCAAGGAACAAAATGATCTGTAACAAACAAAGAACCAAGGGCAAATAAACAAGAAGAACAAAAGCAGGCAGACGGACCGAACTGAATTACATGACCTACAAAGCAGCAGGGGCAGCACAAATAAATGATTTCTTTTTCTATAATTGCTCTGCTAAGGAAATGCGCCGTGAATGCAGCGTGCGTAAACATCAGAGGCAGAATTACGACTCGTAATTTCAAAGAGATTCGTTAGTCGAATTTCTTTGGTGAGTTAAAACGTAATTTTCGGGTATGTCTTGGTGTTGTAGAAGCGTTCATATTTCACCCTCGGGTCGACTGTGAAGGCGGTTCGGAGACTTTCAGTGTGAGTTGTTTTTATAAATGATGTCATTTTACGTCCCTTTCTTTTCACCCAGAGTCGGTGTTTCAAATCATTTACGTGCATGCGTAAGTACCTTCACCTACTTAAGTTTTAAAACTGGTAAAAATAAACGTGATAAATTGGAAATGTGATACTAGTTCCCTCATTCTTTGATACTTATACATAGCTATATGTATCATTCAAATAAACATTCTCCTCACACAAACAATGAACTATTTACCTGCGTGCTCGCTTTCGTGTCTAAAGTACTTGGTGAATTTCTAAGTAAGTTTTCCCGTTCTACTACTGAAATAATAACTTCCTAATATAGCGAGAGAGAGAGAGAGAGAGAGAGAGAGAGAGAGAGAGAGAGAGAGAGAGAGAGAGAGAGAGAGAAGGGGGGGGGATAATTGTTTAAAATAAAGAGTAGATTTATTTGTTTCTCGCATTATCGGTCTTCAATAATTCTTCAATAATGGAAAGATGAAATCGCGGGCTGCAGACATTTGCTCTTCAAAAGTCGATTATCTCGATGGTAAATGGATTACAAATGTTATGGGAAAACGTGACAAGACACAATTATCGCAGTTATACTTTTTCTCTTCGATTTGGTTTAGTTTATAAATGAATATTCGTTAGTAGGAAGCACTTTTGCTCAAAATTCTCTCATTGGCAGTTGACAACATGAAAAGAAAGTATATTAGTTTGGTTTTCTTTCTCTTTTTGTTATTTTTGACTGCCAAAATTCAGCACAAATACGACCTGCACGTCCAGTCTGTTTATTATATTACAGACTTTTAAAGACGAGTCGCTTAAAGTCTGAATTTCTTTAAAATGGTTCAACAAAAAAGGAGAATGTTTCCAGACATTTCCACTTGCGTGGACCCCCAAGTATCCACTCAGCGTAAGTGTAGCAACGTTCTTTTTTATTCTACAAACATTAATAACCAGAAGACCAAAATTAAAGTGTCATACTTGTCACTGACTTGCTTTCAAAAGTGTGCACTCTCATTTACTTATATGCATGTCTTTCCACATTTTATTTTTTTACTTACATCCCTGAAATTGTAAGTCTGTGTACAGATAAAATGGGCGATAAAGCAGGTGAAACAAGAATATATATATATATATATATATATATATATATATATATATATAATATATATATTATATATATATATATATATATATATATATATATATATATATATATATATAATAAAACACACATACAAACCACAGCAAAACCAAACTATAACTTGGATCATGCAGGATTAGCGAACCCACATCATTCGATTCATTATATATATATATATATATATATATATATATATATATATATATATATATATATATATATATATATATATATATATATATATATTATTTTACCTATGTAGTATTATATAATAATATAAATCAAAGTGGCATAATATTGACTTGAAAAATGGTGGGTTCGCTAATCTTGACATGACCCTGTAACTTTAAGGAGTAGTGATTTCTTCTGTCAACGTCTCTCTCACGAAACTTTTCATATGAGGCAGAACTTTGAAATACTATTATTAGCAGTCATTGGGCGTCACCAGTCACAGGCGACTGCCGGGAAAATGACCTTGTTGTTTAATTATGATGTTCATCCATCCGGTAGGGAAGGAAAGAATTCTGTATTCCAGCTATTGTGACTTATGATTCTGACCTCGCTTACCTGCGTATGGAGCGAAACCGAGGATATTTTAGAATGAACTGGAGAACGGGTTATTTCTCTGGTAAAAAGAGTCAGTTGAATTTTCATATCATATTATCACCCAAACTGTTAGTTGCTGTACATCGCCCGATACGTTCATATCGCAAACTTTTAAGAAAAATTACAGCGCGGAAACTTTCACAACTTGAAGAAATTTGATAAATATTTTGTTCGTTTAGCTTGACCAATGTTGTGTCTTTGATAGTATATTGCCCAGAGAGACAAGTAACTCCTTGAGAATCAATTTGGTGCGAGATCTTTATAACAATATTGCAATTCACCGCAGTCCGACTGCCTTGGGAGAGACCCCGCTCACGAGCGGCGATTGACACCACAACCAACCCTAGCGCCAGCCCGGTGGTGACTGACTGAGCCAGATTCCTCGACTGTGTAAAGGCCTCTCTCTCTCTCTCTCTCTCTCTCTCTCTCTCTCTCTCTCTCTCTCATACACATAAACGCGCAAACACTCAAAGGCGCACAGGCGCATATTCTTTTTAACGAATACATGAATACATCTTCCCAGTTTATGAACATTTGGATATTCTGAAATAAATCGATTCATTATATGTATGTAAACAAACAAATCGGTATGCCATTCGGGTTTCTGTAGCGAACTCTGATGTTTATTTCTCGGTCAGTTATTCTTTAATAAGGTAATGGATATTAATCTTATTCTTTTGCCATTTGAATCAACAACTACAAGAAAAAATAACTTCCATGAAAGAGACTGCCCGACTTAGGAATCAAGTCACTAGGTCAGTATACTTTTCTTGTTTGCCAATGATGTGTACCCCTCACGCATAATGTTGAGAGAACGAATTTGAAAATGACGAGGGGATTATTAACCATACACAAATATAATGAAATATCTATGTTTATTCGCCGTAAGATCACACACGCACACACACACACACACCCACCCCACCACATTTTCTGACTATAGAGGGTTTAGTACCTGACATTGTTAGCCTTTCAGTTCTCAGTAAGTCTTTTGGGATGAGGGTGCCAGTAACTTGCCCCTTTTAACCTTAGTGGCGGCTACCACGTTCGCCTAATTAACAGGTACATATTACAGTGCTCAGATTAACACGGTTCTGGTGGGATTTCTAAGAAACTTGCTTATACACACATATATATATGTGTGTGTGTTAGTGTGTTAATATATATATATATATATAATATATATATATATATATATATATATATATATATACAATATATACATACGGTTATCTTATATCTATTCATATCATATTATATATATATATATATATATATATATATATATATTATATATATATACATATATATATTATATATATATATATATATATATATATATATATATAATTATATAATATATATATATATTGCATGTGTATGTATAATTGTGTATATCCTTGTGTGGGGATATAATACGCGTACATACCACATTCACCCGATCGTTGTAGGTGGAAATGCATTAGTGCTAGACCAACAAAACTGGAACCAACTAATTTTTTTACTTCATTGTAAAGCAACCCGATTTGATGGGATTGAAAACCATTCCCAATCATGAATCATTTATCTTCCGTGGAACATTCGTTTGATAATGCGCTCATCTACATGCGTGGGAATTACTAATCAGTGAATTTTATCAAGACCCTCTGAGGTTTGGAATTTCCTCTTTTTGTAATTGAGGCTTGAGTGAATATCACAAGCAAAGCCAATTTCTTTTTCTTCTTAAACATAATTTCATATCTCTATCGTAGTGAAATAGTACAACTTCAGCAGGAGCAGATAAAGACGAATAACAATAATGTTTACACCATTTCTGAACCAGTGGACGCAAGAGAAGCCGAAGAAACAAAAAATCAAACAGATGCCGGAGATCGCTTCCTCGACCGAAGTCTTTTCTCAGGTAATGCGAGTTGGTAACTTAGATTATATATTTTTCTAACTTCGTCTGACTTAGACTGAATGGGATTCCCTTAATTAACGACTCCGAGACACGAAACCACCTCATTGGCTGTTATTGCCTCGCTTCAAACTTATAAGAAAACTATTCATTTGATGAACCCGGAAGAGGAGACTTTCCCTTTAGTGAAGACTTTTTCCTCCATTTTTTTCCTCTTCGGTGCTGGAAGGGGAAACTATAAATATTGCACCAGATGGCAGGTACGGCAGTGCAAAACGTGTAACTGATGTCCATTTCTGTAAATGGCTGGGGAGCTTTTTTGCTAATGGGGATTCCATTTATTCGCTAAAAATAGGACGTTTGAATACGTCGAGATCAATCACATTCGCATGTTCCGGTTGAAGATGGTTTTGCGCGTCACAATAATTAGGTTAATGTCGATTTATTTTTAATGTATTTATTTATTAATTTATAACAAAAGTTAATTTAATATAAGATATATAGTAAATATATATATATAATATTATATTATATGTTATAATATTATATTATAAATATATAATAGTAAATGGTGATGTGTGTGTGGTGTGTGGTGTGTATATATATATATATATATATTATATATTATAATATAATATATTATTATAATAAATTATTATATATTATATATATATATAATATTATGTGTGTGTGTGTATGTGTGTATATATGTATATATGTGTGTATATGTATATATACCCCATATATACTCTTGTATGTGTATAAATATGTATGCTAATTTGTATATGCTTGTGTTTATAGCAAGTAAGATACAGGCATTTCGCTGTTGTGTGGAAGGATGGAAATTTGTTGAGAAATTTTAATTTGGCTTATACATATTCGAGGCTGTCTCTGCGTTTTATATCTACTATTTATTTGTTCACTGTTATATGAAACAACAATGTTCAAAGACTTCGCAGCTATATCTCATGCAATATCTTCTCAATCGACAAAATCCTCTTACTACATTTTCTTTAACTTAAGGAAAGTTCGTCATTATTTTAGAGGAGAGGAAATTACACTGCATTAGACCCGCGTAAGTGTAAAAAGTCTGGTGATTTACGTAAGGAATATCAATTTCCATTTAGTTTTTTTCTGCTCATAAACTAGAAATTAAATGTGAAATGAAATAAAAGAGGCTTTGAAAGGAATTTTTAAGTTTTGTTCTTGTTCTACCTGTGAAGAAGTTATGGTATTTCCTAATTTGATGTATATTTTATGTAAGATGATATCTATAGTAAATCGACTTGACTACGACTCTGAGATAATTCAGCCTCATCTGTAATAATAATTTTTTCTGCTATCTTTGGATAGACTTCCTTTTGATTTTTTCTTTAAAACTTCTCTGATGACGTGGCTTCCCTACATGGAATAGTTGCTTGAATTATCTAATGAAAGAATTATTTGGTAACAAGATTTTAGTTTTGAATTATGTGAAACCACGGAAAGCATTGCTAACTGATATGATGCCAGAAACATTGCCGAAGGTAATTAGTTCCTAAATCCTTTGTGAAGCATTTGCAAGAATAAATCACAAACCACTTGCCCGCCCCCCCCCCCCCCACCTACCCCGATTTTATCGACAGGTCATTTTTTTGGGAAGAGCTTGGAGGAATATATATATATTACTATTTTTTTTCAAATAAATTATTTTCTATTTTCTCCTTCTTTATCATCCGTCGACATCAAGTAAATTTTCCACAGAAATTATCATAATTGCCCTTTATCTGAGTTTACCTGAAGTAACTATTCAAGAAATTGGATAGGAACTGCGACATATTTTTTTCAGACTTGATTAAAGCTAATGTTGTTTTTAATATAAGCTGTCTGAATTACCCTTGTATGAAATATTCATGGTAATATACTTGTGTACTTTATGGAATTTAGCCACGGGTCCCGAGATCAATGTTGTCTTGCCAGGACTGTGACTTAATAATATAATAATAATAATAATAATAATAAATAATAATAATGAATAATACTAATGAATTAGATTATGATTATGATTATGATTATGATTATGAATGAATAATGGATAGAAATTATGAATATATTGTGATATCCCTTTAAAATCTTTTAACCATACAGATAATTTATGCCTAAAATTCTGGTTCCCGATGAACTTACGCAATTAACACTTGTACAAGTCATCCTTTTATTTGGTACGTACTGTCTCAAATATCCGTCCGTTTCTTTCCCTTCCAACTCTCAAAAAAGAATCCTAAATTTGACCGTCCTCTGGTTGGACTCTCATGTGTAGATATTCCGATATTGTCGCAACTTCCCTACGTCAGCAATTGTCCTAAATTTTCAAAGGGTGTACGGAATGTAGCAATTTATCCTCTTCTAAAATATTATTTTTTTCTAATATAATTTTGTCAATCACAGTATATAACCAAATCATCACTAATTCTCTCTCTCTCTCTCTAGAAAAATGGAAATTTTTTCAACAGATATAATATATTACTGTCATATACCAGATTAGCTTGCAAGAAAAGCAAAATTGTGTTTTACAAAGAATTTTGAGAGTTTATGACAGTTTAGTTAAAAGTCAATAACATTTGTATTTTTTAACGAGATTGGAATATGTGTAGTACAGTGAATTATTGGAAATCGTTCACCTCTTAAAGGTAATCCATCTGAACGACATGGCTTTTTAAACATAAAAATATTGGAATAAAGACGCTTTTTAACTTCCAGCATTACCTCTTCATTAAACGTCACTCTGTTCGTTTGTATCGACTCCAGTTAATCGTTCAATTAGTCATAATCCTTTCTGAAAAATCGGCAACATGAAACGAATTGTTTGAAATCTTAATCTAAATTCTGGAAATAGATGAACATTCATTGTGCACTATTTTTATTTTCTACTTTATTAATATATGAAAAAGAATGAAAGTTAAAAGAAATGCTAGTTTTGCAGATGAAAATGTATTACTTACAATGCTTCAGCAGGAGTTGATTAACACAAGAGGTATAATCTTGAAATGATAATTAATGAACTACAGCGGTATTTATATTACTGACCAATCAGCGGGCAGGAAACTTACACAGTAACTAATGGACCAATAATGTTCAATCATTTAATATTACCTCTCTGTTGGCGCCACTCGGATGACACGATACGTTGCTATGCGACATTGTCATGGGAATCACGGAATATAGCGACGTCCTGTCGCTTGCGTCATGAGAAACGCAGGCCTTTAGAGTGCTGGCACAACTGGTTGCCAAGGAGGTGGTTTAGGGATGTCCAAAGCTGCGACGTGAAGGTAGTGCCTGTGTCGGAGAAGTGGTCAGGTATGCCGAATCTGGAAATCCATGATGGCTGGAAAACACTAGCACATGATGCTGCTGATACATCCATCATAGGGGCAGCTTCGGGCCGTCATGTCAAGCGATCAACCCTTGTGAATAGGTAACGATGCCCTTCAGAGCGCGGGAGGGGTCCTACAATGTCGATGTGGACATGGATGAAATGGCGTTGCTGTTGTTGAAGGGAGCCTACACCTGAATTTGTGTGACGTTGGATTTTGGAGAGTTGGCAGAAAAAAATCACAGATCCACACCTTTGTGTCTATTGACATGCTATGCCAAAAGAAACGCTTCTTCAGGAGGGGGGGCTTTGGATCGTCCTGAAGGGTGTGCCAGATTCTGGATGATGTTTAAGATGTGACTTCTAAGGGACTGTGGGATCCATGGGAGCGGGCGGCCATTGCTGGTATCACAGAGGATGGAGGTAGGGCTATTGTTGTTGAGGGGGATGTCATGTTGTTGTTGTTGTTGTTGTAGTAGCTGTTCTAATGTTGTTATACAGCTGTGAATTATATTCTCACAGTAATATGCAGTATGTATGCACAAGTTTACCAGTCCCTCTAAACAGACGGTGGTATTTAGGAATTCTTTGTGATTTATGATATAGCTCGCCTATATTGTGATGTTCTAAATCTTGTTCGAAAGTTTATGATAGTTGAACCTGGGGCTATTACTCATAAAGATTTTAGTGAAAGACATTAATGAGTAAATTTATGTTGCATTTTACGTAGTAGGACCAGATTCATGAGTATTTTAGTTCTAAAGGATTTTTTTTCAGGGATTTCTGTGATCGCGCTTTTTAAAATCTAAATTATAAAAAACTAGCAAATGACCCATCTACGAGGGGTGATAAAATATGGGTGCAAAA
>NC_061087.1:75945508-75958008 GCF_015104395.2 Macrobrachium nipponense
GTCTCTGGAAGTCTCCCCCATAGACTTGGCTAATGGATACTATTATCAAAGGAAGAGGCGCACACGTACATATGAATGCACACTTCGTCAACGCACCATGTAACCTGGTTGCAGCCAGTTTTCTCAAGGCACTTGGGACAAGACCCATGAAACTCACATTGACTCGCTTTACTATGCATCAGAAATGATTTATCAGCTTCCTCAGGCCGTTGCTTCGGCTCTGTCTCTATGGGTAGCCTGCGCATTCCAAAAAGGTCACAGCACATCACATTGGCATATTTAACATATTATTAATTATAACTCCTTCCTTTCACATTCTTTATATATATATATATATATATATATATATATATATATATATATATATATATATATATATATATATATAGAAAAAACTTTAAGATAGAGGATTTTACGGTAATGCTTAAAGACATTAAATACGGCATGAACTTTACTTCTAATAGGCTATTTATTGAGAAAATTACCATCATGAAGCAGAGAGTGGAAGAAGGGAAGCACTGTATACTCAATTTCTCTTGAAAAATCAACCATCATCTTCGGTTACAGGATTACATACATGACATACATGCTACCTACTCTTGCTTCCATGTTATCACGTATCGATTCCATTTCCCACCTTTCCAGGAAGGTCATTAAGTCTTAGAATCCTATTCCTTTAAACCACTTTTGTATGAGAGTTCAGCATACAACAGCTACATTTGTACTGAATCAATCTGCAGGAATTCCTGTTCAAATGTTTCCTCACATCAAATTATTTACTTCTTTCTAAGTTTTTCACAGAACTAACATCATCAACAATGTCTACACACGCACACACACACACTATATATATATATATATATATATATATATATATATATATATATATATATATATATATATATATATATATATATATATATTAGTGCTTGTGCCTTGTATGATAAGGCGCCCTATGAGGTAATGTTAGACTAGCGATAATCTATACGCTAAGTCGGTTGGTATTGCACTTCCATCTTCAATGGAGTGTCTGGGGTTTTTTGTAGATCACTTACGAAGTCGGTATTATCTTTACGACGATGTGTTAAACTCATGGTTCGGTGAGGTTCTTGTAGAAAACACTAAGTATAAAAAAAAATTATATATTCTTCTGAAGTTTTACATGGTGAAGATCAGTATGATTGTACAAGTCTTCTAATAACGATAGCTTGATCGCTTCTGCCAATGATGATGGCTAATCCTATTCCTCTACATGATAAAGCTTAGGTAAAGAGGTACAGGTCTTCTAATGGCGATCACTAACTCTGTTCAGCTTGTCTACCATCTCCGTTACAAGTTATGAAGGAACAGACAGTAGTTCGAACATATGAACATACATACAATGACATAGTTTCATACGAACACACAATCAAATGAGACACGCTACAGATCACGTAGCGGTAGTTGTCTCAAGCAGGGAGCTTGGACTAATGTTTTAAATAAACAATTGAATGACTACAGGTGACGGCATGTTATCTTAGCCTACATACTTATTGTATACGTCATCTTTAGCGTCTCTAGTCTGATCACATTCCTGCAAGCAATCTGGTTGACCTCTTTAGTTTTTAGACTTTTTTATATATATGGACTAACATTCCAATTTTTTATTATGTACCCTACATTAGCTCGGTCAGCTACCAAAACCAACTACTGAATATTACTCAAACTTAACTTGCATTAGACTTATAGGAGTGTGATACAGACACTATGTGATATATATATATATTTAGTAAATAAAAATTCATTGTGTACATGAATTGATTCAAGTAATAAAATATAAAACAATGATATTGGTAAATAATAGTGATCACGTGACATATAATGAAAATACAGTTTTTCACTTCATCTCTTTAAGATACTTATGCTACAGAAAATACTAATGTACTCTGATAATTGCATAGAATGAAGATTAACATGATAAAAATCATATTTTAACTGATAAAAATTTCATATATGAAATGATAAAATTATTAATGGTTAATGCTGATTGATTCGTTGATTTTTATGCTAAATGTTATATATCTGATTAGTAATTCATATACTAACTCATATATAACTGCAGATATTGGTATGATAAAAGGTAACAGATTGATTATAGGCTACCTGAGTTTGTTTATACATATGTATATGGATTCATAAAATTATGATTAATATATGTGCACTTAAATAGATTCCTATTGCGTACACGCAAAGATATATTTAGATTCTGTTATGTATGATCTTTATATGTCCATTGCGTACGCAAAGATATATTTCGATTCGTTTTTTATGATCATTTATAATAAGAGATTCCTATTGCGTACGCAAAGATATATTTCGATTCCGTTTTATGATCATTTATATAGATCTATTGCGGTACACGCAAAAGATATATTTCGACTCTGTTATTTATGATCAATTATATATAGATTCCTAGTGCGTACACGCAAAAAAATATATTTCGATTCTGTTATTTATGATCATTTATATATATAGGATACATGACCGAGGTTATACTACTTCACATTTAACTAGCTTCGAACCACTTTTCGTCCATTACACAGTTCAGACAACCACCTTTAGCCAATTGAAACGGCCTTTTTCAATGGTTAAAACAAGGGGAAAATTTGCCTGGGCGGGTCCAACGTTTCTATTTTGCGCTCATACTTATTCTCTGCATCCTAAGCTACACGATTCCGTTCGCGATGAAAAAAAAATCATCCCCAGCACGAGTCCTTCGCCAGCAAAGTAGAGTTGAATATCCTTCGGGTCGTAATTGGTCGGAAGTATGTCCCTTTTTTTGTAGTCGAATTCCGACAGCCCGTGAGCGTTCCGCATTAAAAACGAGATTAACGACGAGATACGGTGTCGGTCGAAGAAGTCCATGAAATCCTTTCACATTGTAGGCGGTTGTTACTTGACTGTAGTCGTCCGCTGCGACGAACGATTTTTTGAAGTTGCTATGTGAAACTCTCGTACTGCAGGATACTGTAACCGGTTCCATTAATCAGCCTGCAAGTGAAATTATACTTGTCACAAGGGCAAAGTAAATTCAGACGACATCCAAATACAGGGGAGGGGAGAGAGCCATTTAGACCAGACTTAACCCACATGAATTCGCTGATATTTCGGAATTCAAAAAGAGTCCGCTGTACAAACTTTTTTATCCATGGCATTAACAATGAGTGAAACCTATCCAGGTCTATGATGACTTGTAAAAATATCCATAATTATAAAAAATAAATAGATACATTACGAATCTCAAAGAAAATTCGATATTACTGGTAGTAAGTTACTAGACAAAGAAGTGGAAAACGGAGCTATTTGTAAGATTGCCAGGCACATAAGAGTCAAAGAGAAGATTAATCATGATTCTATGTGCCCCTAACAAAGTTTCATATTCAATTTTCTCGTGCGCATCCTCTGAGGTTTAATTTTTTTAAAAAACTTTATTATAGGTAGGAGATGCAAACGAAAAAACCCATATGTAACTAATTTTCTAAATAAACTTTGGGTTTTCCAAGAAAATGTGACATTTTCCCATGAATGTTTTACTTGAATTGTAATAGGCTAATGTTGCAAGTAAATATTTCATATATACATATCTTGATACTTCTAAATGTCTATGAGTTCAGAAAAAAAAAATTAATTCATTTTGTTGTTATAGAAATTCTATTGCTTATATTGTTCATTAATTTTAAAATGATTACAAGTCCTTAACTAATTGCATTACACACACGGATAAGAATATGTTATGTGGCCTGTCATGTGACCTATGAACCACATGTGAAGTTCATGAACTAAGCATTCCTTTCTCCAGTCAATCTGCTGTTGCAAGCAGAGACGACACACAGATGAAGCCTGTGTAAGCAGATTATTGAGGTTAAAAGGAACAAAATGCTGATACGGCAATGATGACGTCGTCACTTGGCAGGAGATTGCTCTCAGCCAGCTAAGAGTTACGTTACTTGCTGTAAGAGATACGACTTTAGGATAAATTTTTTTGTTTTTTAATACTCGACCCACATGAGAAGAATGTCTGAAAAAAAACAGTACCAAAATTGAACAATATATTAGTTTCATGTTGGCATTATGTTTAAATAAATATTCCTTATTCAAACTATATGAAAAGGTTTCCATACAAATTCTATATATATTATTAGCCCTGTATAAGATTCAATATAGGATTATTTCATAGATAACATTTTCACTTCTAGACTTCCTGACTTTAAATCTCTTTTATTTTATTTTATTTATTTTATTTATTATTATTTTATTTATTATTTATTTATTTTTTTTTTTTTTATTTAATTTTTTTTTTTTTCAGTTGACTACGAATATAAATTACCGGGACAGACAATATGTCAGTAGGTTTTGATATGTGTTTTGAACTTTTAGCTTATTTGTCATTACTAAAGCGTTAAGTTAGAGTTCAAATCTTTACGCATATATATTTGGATATTTAATGGTTACGTTTTGCTTATTGATATTATCGTGATTCCTTTTTTATTATTAATTTGTAACCCTTCCGACTTCTTACGGAGTGTTATATTGACTCCACTTGTATCCATATTTATTTTATTTTTTTTATATTTATTTATTTATATATTTTTTTATATATATTTGATAAATTAATGGTTTGGCTTGAATATGTGAAAAGTGTTCTAGCGGCGTACCGTATAAGGCTACTTGCTGGTATCAAGATATGAATGATAAAGGTATTTTAAAACCGCGAGAACCGCTATAATCCAGTCGGATCCAATATCACGAGTTGTAACTCGTAAGACATTGACACTTCCTATTTAATTATCCGTTATTCTACCAAACGATTGACTCTGGGTGATCAAATATATTATTGGTTTTCTTAATGGAAAGGAATTCACACAACGTGTTAAGGAGATTATTATTGATTTACACCACCCGAGTCACAGATTATTATGTGTTGAATTCCATATTTACTGATTTAGCACTCATAAATATTCCTAACGCACTCAATTTCGGTGTTTGTTTTTAGTGCTATTAATTCTATATAACGTGTCAAGGAACTATTAACACTAAGAAGTGTTTATTCCCTCTGTCAGACTCGTAATTCCGTTAAATTCAATTTACGTATATTCTTTCAAGGATTGATTGGCACAGGATAGCCCTTAAACTGACAGGTGTCTAGTGTATCCCTTGTTTTCATGACACGTGTTACAATTAGTTATGTGCTTTTTTATATCTGTAAGCATTGTAGGCCAGTAAAATAGTGATTTGGCTTTCTGTGACATAGTAGGGAACCCTGGATGACGGAATGCAACCAGTTTATGACGATTGGTATGAAAGAGATTATTACTAATACCTGGTCGTTAGTCATCTGCTGTGTTCTTCGGGTTTACCTCGTCACAGACCTACATATAATATTACATTTGATTACATTATTCTGATACACTACTTTAAAATATACTTTTGCTTTAGGGGTTCTGCTCGAAGTGTTTATTGTTTTTGCCTAGCCACTGACCCTGTTTCCGTTTCGAAGTGTTTATTGTTTGGTGTTTATTGCTGCTGACTCTGTTTCCGTTCGAAGTGTTTATTGTTTGGGTTATGTCTGTTGACGCTTGCTTTGTTCAGTTTGTAACAGTTCTGCGCTCCGACCCAGATATTCAATGCTCGCGATCTCTTGGGTTAAGGAATTTACCTTGTTTAGATACGGTTTTAACAATAGGTACGGATGTTTCTATATCTTTTAGTCTAATTAATGGTTCTTTGCTGTATGGTGCGGGATTGCGGGATAAATGCGTCAGCTATGATAATTGCTTTCCCAGGTAGATATCTTATCTTGGCTCCAAAGACCTGAATGATCATTTGTCACCGAGTTTCCTTTGGACTGTGATTAAAGCCTTTGAAAAACTCGGTAAAGGACTCATGTTCAGTAAGGACTTTATCAGGATAGCCATAGATTATGAACTTAAGATGTACTAGTGAGTTAAAGATACCTAGCCCTTCCTTGCCTATTACTGCATATTTACTTTCAGAGGGCTTTAGTTTACGTGAATAAAAAGCTATAGGGAAGAACTGTTTATCATATTACTGAAGTAGTATCCCTCTTACCCCTTGTCTGAGGCGTCTGTTTTAGCAATAAAAAAAATTCCTTATTTAAATCAGGGATTTTTAAGTTAGGTAAACTGCATTATTCCGCTTTTAAGATATCGAACGCCTGTTGATGCTTTTTAGACCATAATCAATCTACGCTCTTCTTCGTAAGATCTGTTAAAGGAGCTGTCATGATTGAAGAGTTACATATTTGCATACGATTGTAATACCCACTACAGCGCAAAAGTGCTGTATCCCCCTTTTACGTTAATAAGTACCGGAAAGTTATGAATAGCCGACACCTTACCATGGACTACTTTTAAGACCTTGACCAGACACATAAAAACCTAGATAAACATGTTCGGTTTTAAAAAAACTCACATTTAGATATTTTACTCTGAGATTATTTGTCTTTGTCCTCTGTAGCACTAGCTCTACTTTAATGTGAATTACTTCTAAGGTATTAGAAAAGATTACAAGATCATCCATATAGGCATGTAGGGTATCCCCTAAAAATCTCCAAACACTATATTGTAATTGGGGTGCAACGTAAGCCGGAGGCATACGTAAAAATTGATAATGTCCCCTGAGTGTGCTGAAAACGGTATATGAGGTACAATCACTTAGGTAATTGTATCAGGTAAAAGCCTTTAAGTAAGTCCAAGTTGGTGAAAAAAAATTTATTCTAACCTAACAGAGATAAGATGTCGTCGGTACATGGCACTGGAAACTATCGGGAGTCGTTTCCTTGTTTAAGTGACAGAAATCTACGCAGATCGCCAAAGTCCGATCTTTTATGGCATGACGTTTTTGAGGGAAAATTATATGGGCATTTGATTTCCTAATGGCTCCTATTACTAACATTTTTTCAACTTCGTCATTTATCTCTATTTTGAAATTGCAGTAGAGTCTATACGAAGGTTACGTATATAGCTTTATGTTTGTCCTCCTTAGACCGATTTTGTGTTAAATTACATCCGTTTTTTTCCAGAGATCACTCGCCAGTGGAGAAACTTCCTGGTATTCAGGTTAAAAGATAAAAAAAAATGCTGAATCACCTCTGCTTGAATGACTTTACGGATATTACTTTAGATAGATTATCAGAGAAATTCATCCACGACCGGTTGGGCGTGATTAAAAATTAGCAACAATAAAAAATGCGATATTTATAACTTCCGTATCCACGATATGTATACTTTTTAGGGCTTTGTTCGCGGAAATCGTTATATTTCAGAGTGTCGGGAAGGATTAAAATTTCATTTCCCAGCAAAGTCTTTTTATTTTTACGCACTAAGACATTCGAGGGTGCATGCTTCTCGAGATTTTGCGTGCAAAGTGCGACTGTGGTTGTGGGAAGAATTCTGTTGAGTCTTTGAACAATGTTACGATTTATGAGACAAATGTATAGTTCCTTTATATAAGTTATTATTTGATTAACTGTCTCATTTTTGTTCAAACGGATTTTAATATGTTTGAAGGTTTATAGGATTTTCCTTGTAAAAAACAACGCCTTATATTGCAGGATGTAGATAATATTTTGTATACCCCTAGATGGATCTTACAATTACACTACATACAGATCAACGTTTTTTATAACTATAGAGGTATCTGTAAACGCTCGCTTATCCGGACTTCTCATTAGGGAAGTTCGAACAACAGACGGTGAGTCCGTAAATACAGGATAATACGTGTACTAATGAAATAAAACAAGATATTCTAATTTTTCGGCGCGTACAGTCGGGCTTAATCCACCAGTATTTATTATAACTTAATGTATTAAAATTACTAGACCTGCTCTGATTACTTGATACTGTCGTGTGATGCATAGGAAAAAATCCTTTTTAGTTCAAAAAGATATCGGTATGTATGAACCAACATCGCTTTCCCCACTCTGCTAGAGTCGCTTATTGTGTGGAATTTGCTTCGCTTTGAAAACTCGGCAGATTTAACTAACCTTGACCGCTTGACTAGGTGACACAGTCACCGAGTTTGCTTGTTTGATTCTGAACGGGCTACTGTTTCTATTTCTTTTTGTAATAATTAGGATCCTTCTCTTTATTACCATCGGCAACGTATTGTGTGTTTTTAGCATTATGTTGCTGGTTACGTATAAAGCAATGAATGACGAACTATTAGGAACTGAGCGATTACTAATTAAGACGAGTTATCTCTACTGCATTCAATCTTAACTGTTTGTACTTCATTCTTTGCTAAAATTTTGAAATAGTGAGGGATCCTGGTCAGCGCATTTAGCCTGATAGAAAGTTTTTTACAGACATGTTATTCCTTGCAATCCAGCCATATTTTTAAAGTTAAGTTGAGTCATTGAGATTCGATATTTTATATAACTCAAAAAAACTCAAGGCTAAAACTGCGATCGGGACTTGCAAAGGAGCATTTATTGTCAAGACCCGAAATAGTGTTACCTCTAATTTATATAGATTTGTACGGGTGTTCCACTGTTTTTTGTGTGTTTCTAATCACTACGGTGCTTAACGACCCTATCCATGCATCTGTATAAATACAGACGTCCACTGCGTAAAACGCATATTCACTGTTTAATATGATTTGTTACGTAATGGATTAATAATCACCCAAAATGATAAAATTAACATAGTATATGATTATGATATTTCAGTAGAACTTCTGGAAACAGACACTCAAAGATAAAAACTCGCAGTAGCGAAATCTCAATGATATAGATAATTTCTGTAAAAAGTAGATTAAGAATGTCTCGTAACTTCAGCCACAGGAATAACGAAATTCGACCTGCAAAGGAAACACTCAAAGTTACTCCAAATGAATAAAAAATTGTACTTAGCTTGCTTTTGTGGGAATCACGGTGTTCCGATAACGACACACGGCCTTGGTCCTCCTTCTCTATTTAGCGGACGACCTGGTTTTGGCTTCAGTTTTCCCCCGTGCGCGTTTGCTTCGATGATTCGAGCCCTTGAAAGATCCGATCTGCAGATGCGTTCGGTTTGTTTCTTGGAGTGCCGGAAACGCTCACTAACGATGTTTTCTGAATGATTCTAATGAGAGACGAAGCTTGCGTTGTCGTATGAAAAAGACACGTCGTTTTGTTCCTTGAAGTTATTCACTAAACAATGATACTAAGTTGCTTGAAGAATCTGTCGCTTTCGTCGTCGTTGAAGAGTTCTTATTGTTTTCTGAAGTCGCTCACTAACGATGATACTATGTTGCTTGAAGAATCTGCTGCTTCCGTCGTCGTTGACTTCTTATGATACTGATTATTATTCTGGTTTTTTTCTTCGTAGGACGTTGTAGAGTTCTTCTGGTCCGCTGGCCACCAATATTAGGGCTTGTGCCTTGTATGATAAGGCGCCTTATGAGGTAATGTTAGACTAGCGATAATCTATACGCTAAGTCGGTTGGTATTGCACTTCCATCTTCAATGGAGTGTCTGGGGTTTTGTAGATCACT
Organism: Macrobrachium nipponense; assembly: GCF_015104395.2. NCBI lineage: Eukaryota > Metazoa > Arthropoda > Malacostraca > Decapoda > Palaemonidae > Macrobrachium > Macrobrachium nipponense. The sequence continues at coordinate 75,955,043 of NC_061087.1, forward strand.
TACGAAGTCGGTATTATCTTTACGACGATGTGTTAAACTCATGGTTCGGTGAGGTTCTTGTAGAAAAACACTAAGTATAAAAATTTATATATTCTTCTGAAGTTTTACATGGTGAAGATCAGGTATGATTGTACAAGTCTTCTAATAACGATAGCTTGATCGCTTCTGCCAATGATGATGGCTAATCCTATTCCTCTACATGATAAAGCTTAGGCAAAGAGGTACAGGTCTTCTAATGACGATCACTAACTCTGTTCTGCTTGTCTACCATCTCCGTTACAAGTTATGAAGGAACAGACAGTAGTTCGAACATATGAACATACATACAATGACATAGTTTCATACGAACACACAATCAAATGAACACGCTACAGATCACGTAGGCGGTAGTTGTCTCAAGCAGGGAGCTTGGGACTAATGTTTATAAACAATTGAATGACTACAGGTGACGCATGTTATCTTAGCCTACATACTTATTGTATACGTTCATCTTTAGCGTCTCTAGTCTGATCACATTCCTGCAAGCAATCTGGTTGACCTCTTAGTTTTAGACTTTTATATATATGGACTAACATTCCATATTTTTATTATGTAAACACTTACATATATATATATATATATATATATATATATATATATATATATATATATATATATATATATATATATATATATATATATATATATATATATATATTAATCGTAGAGGAAACTCGAAAATGTGCTTCATTTGCGGCTATAGTAAGAATTTTGATAAGAAGAAGCTAGACTTACCATGTTCAACAAACATAATTCACCCTTTTGATAACCATCTTTTTTAAACAATAAATGTCTAATTCTCTCAGCCTCTCCCGGAAATTGTAGCTGGCAGGTGAAGAAGGTATCATGGTCCACTGTTCTTAATATAATAACTGTAACAAGATTCAGTCAATCAACCCAAAACGTTATGTTAATGTGATTAATCTTTTACCACTGACGAATCCTCGGAGAGCGACAAGGAATTAAGGAATGCATATTAAATAATGGATATGGAAATGTACCCTTTGAATGACGTTCAGTATAACGATGCTATGTTAAAACTGATTTTGGATTCTGCAACCTACATGGATGATGTTTTGATGAGAAACACTACTACTTAAAAGCTTAGTGACAGCAACTTTCGAATTTACCACTGAGTCTTATGACTTTTTTTATCTTTTATTTTCTGGTATCTAAGGCCGTCATTAAAGAAATTTATTATGGCGTTCAATGAACATCACTGCAGCCTCTGCAGAGGATGATAGTAAGGGAAAGTTTACTGATTTTGTTTTCTTGTCATGCATCATGCCATGTAATAGGAAATATCTAACAAAAACAATATTCATACTGATCTGCTTTAGAGTTAATATTATTGGGTAATTTCGAAAAAAAAAAAATCAATAAAATTGTTGGAACAAGGCCTTCATCAGCCGCGATCATTTATAAACTTCGCATTATTCTTAAATAAGGTGAGATAAACAGTTTTTTTTTTTTAAAAATATTTCAGAGCAAACAAAACATGATGAAGAATGCAATAAGAAAATGAAAGTTCGTCTTAAATTCAAATAAGTCTTTCGCATTTTTTCCTGCCCTTGAAAACATGAGAATACCTGTATTTCTATAGATAAAAATAACTGTATAAAATTTAAAATGTGTGAGGTATAAAAAGAATTAATCTTATCTCTGATGTTAACGCAACGCAGATAAAAATCCAGGATTTTATGTTCATACTCAAGATATTAAACACCGCTTAAATGCTTCCAATAAAAAACGATGTTATAAGGCAGGAAGAAACAGATTTCTGAAATCATCAAACATCCACCGCAGAGTCGCCATTATCAAGTGTCGTTTTTTGGTCAAAGCGTTAAATAAGTAATTAGCAAAGTAGTTAAATAATCACATTTGGACAACGTATGTACGTGTATATATATATATATATATATATATATATATATATATATATATATATATATATATAGATATATATATATATATATAATATATATATATATGTATATATATATATATATATATATATATATATGTATATATATGAATATGTAGATATATATATATATATATATATATATATATATATATATATATATATATATATATATATACATATAATATATATACATATATATATATATACATATATATATATATATATATATATATATATATATATATATATATATATATATATATATATATATATATATATATATATATATATATATATATATATATATATGTATATACACATATATATATATTGTACATACATATATATACATACATATATATATATATATATATATATATATTATACATATACATATACATATATATATATATATGTATATATATATATATATATATATATATATATATATATATATATATATATATATATATATATATATATATATATATATACAATGGAAACAATGGAGTACCCCTGCGAGATCCATCCACAGGTAGCAGGTTTTTCTAAGTCACCCCCACTGATAATTCTTCCTTAACCTTCTTAAGCGTTAGTTGAAGGAAGATTTTCTCAATGATATCTGAATCCCAGGCGCCCTTTGAGATGTTCATTACGTGTCTTTGTTTAATTAACGCCGATTTTATCATCTGACTTTTACATTTGCTTTATGAATTGCTTTCTCAGTTATATGGTCAGGATACCTTAAAGACGAAAGCGCTTACGAATAGGTTTCAAATTCCTTTTCCAGGAAATTCTGGATGAACAAATTCGTAAGGCTCTTGGGAATAGGTTGTTCGTTACGCTTATCTTCATAGGAATGTCATGATATTTAAAGTAGTGAATGTATGAAAGTGAGAACGTTGGTTTTCTGTATATGGTAAATTTGTATTGTGTCATGTTTCTAATTATTAAAATATACGAAAGAATGTTTTGTTGTCGTTTCTCATTCAACTTTAAA
>NC_061087.1:75963008-75975508 GCF_015104395.2 Macrobrachium nipponense
TTCTTAATGTTTTTATTTTTCTCTTTCGTCATGTTTTGAAAGCGAAGGTCAGTAAATATTCATAATTCGTATCATGTTGCCTCCGGACGTACGATGTATTAAATCTTCCTATTAATGCGTGATCAATGACTGACATAAATACAAAAAAAGTTTTCGTTGTTTTGAATTTCATTTTGTAAAATAAATTAAGCTAAACATGTAGATCATATGGTCCATCAGTCATTATGTAGCTACATTAAAACTGACAGCAATTACGATTTAAGTAGTAACAGACAAGTCAAGATATTTTTCAAAGGATCAAAGAGCAGGCTCAAAAAAAAAAAAAAAAATCAGGAAAAATTGAAAATGTAAAACAAATTGTCAGTCTATTTCCATTAAAAGACAGCTAAACACGACTAAAAATGAAAGAACTGTGATTACAGCCAACGCAGGAATGCTAGTTTCCCCAGAGCAATTACTGCGGTACCTCAAGGAAATGAAAGAGAGCCAGAAAAGGAAAAATCTGGCATCATTTGAAACATAGTAGAGAGACTGTCACAGCGAATGGCTACCGTTTGGATTCCTTATGAGATTTTAGGATATCAGCTTGAATTCGGCACTGCAAATGTATTCGTTAAGACGACGAAATTTGTAAAAAGAAAAAAAAAAATACCATCTAGAAACGGTAGGCAGCCATTAGCATCATTTTTGACGAGTTTGTCAATAAAATATATCAATCTCTGTTATAAAATATAAACATGTAGCCATATGTTTATTTTTCGTGTGTAACATGTTTGTAGGTGTATGCGCATTCAACTTGCTGTCTGCCAGTCCGAGGCCAGCCTCTCTCACCACTGATACCTATATAAACATGCATCATGAGGATACCTTGGTCAGAGATCTGGTACAGTACAACGTTCCTAACTTCAGTATTGGTTGTATGAACACTCTTTCATTTCCTTACCGAAGTGTTTGGAGGTAAGGATTCACTAATAATAATAAGAATAACGAAAAATTTTCAAATAGATGGAAGCAAAGTCAATTAACAATATAAGTAACACTACAAAAAATATATTTTCCGTGCATGCAAGATTTATAAATTCCTACCAAGCACGACAATGAAATTTACTGAGCTTTCAAGGGACCATTTCCCTTGGAAAGTCTGAGCGACTTAAATTTAGAAAAAATAAATGTCTATTGCATTAGGGATAATATCAGTTGAGAAAAAAAAGCTTAAGAACAAACCACAGAAAGAAATGTAGAAACTTGAAATGAAAGTGCCTGCTGTTTCCTTAAGGCAAAATTGAGGAAAACTAATTGTCCCAAAAAATAAATATATTAAAATATTAAAAGACTGCGGGATTTATGAGATTTTTAATACGTTGCTTTATAGTGCATTTTTTGGATAAATTTCATATAAAGTCCCTCAATGTTACCTTGAAGTAAACAACAGATGCTTTTAATGGGAGTTCCCACAATTTCTTTCAATGGTTTGTCCCCAAAACTTTTTGCTTAACTAAAATGATCCCTAATGCTGTAGATATTCATTTCGTAGATATAAGTCGCTCCGCAATTTGCGATATATATATATATATATAGATATATATATATATATATATATATATATATATATATATATATATAGATATATATATATATATATATATATATATATATATATATATATATATATATATATATATAATAAAACCATAAAAGAACGAATTCAATTCCATTTATCTATTAAAGGGAGCTTTCTCCTCGAAAGCTCAATAATTTTCATTCTTGTGCTTGGTTGGATTTGATAAATCTTGCAAGCACGGAAAATATAATTGCTTAGACATAAAGAAGGGGAAAACTCCCCTCAAATTACAGTCTGTTTTCTCGTTAGGATATCGGTTCTACAAGTTGAATACAAGAAATACTGGGGCAAATGTTTCAATATTATGCTCCCTCTTTACCATGGAAACTTGGAGAAGGAGCATGACGCTCAAATCTATATGTGGAATTTCTTATATACTTATTCTCCAATTTATAAAATGCTAATGGATAATGTATAATACATCTAAAGTGGATTTGTGACCTTTTGAAAAAAAAAAAAAATAAATAAACAAAATTAACTTTCGTGATATCTTTATTGATATATATATATATATATATATATATATATATATATATATATATATATATATATATGTGTGTGTGTGTGTGTGTGTGTGTGTATTTTTACAGAACGGTTAATAACAAATAAGGACACTATACATATATACATACATACATACATACATACATACATATATATATATATATATATATATATATATATATATATATATATATATCTATATATATATATATATATATATATATATATATATATATATATCTATATATACATATATAGATATATATATATATATATATATATATATATATAGATATATATATATATATATATATATATATATATTCATTGCATTAATGGATTCTATGTTAAAAATAAACCCATATAATCTTTCGAAGTCACGATATCTCATTGGCAGATAAAAAAAAAAATAAACAATGCTTTACCCCTACTAAACAAATTCCATTCTCGTTGTTGGGAAAATTGTCCTACTTAAAACTTAACAGACGCTAATTCCGTTACGAAGCAACAAGAGGATTTATAGTAGTGGTATTGTGACACTGCATCACGGCGTGTTTAAAACCACCTGATGGTCCTTTGATGTTAGTGATTTTGTGTAAAGTTGAAGTGCCACGGAGACGACTGATAGTTCTTTCCTTGTACTAATTACACACATGATACCCCTATTGAGACATATAGTGTTTGTTTTTCTGAGTAAACTTAACAAAAATCCTATCTCTAACTCCATTTAAGATAAGACTACTCAAGTAGGGTTCCTTCCTGCCATTCTGTTTATATCTGCTGTCTTCAAGTAGGGTTCCCTCTTCCCATTCTGTTTATATCTGCCAATCTGCCAGTGAGATGCTGTTTCATTAAAACTGCACTCGCGGATTGGCAGATATAAACAGAAAAGGAAGAAGGAAACCCTGCTTGAGTAGTCTTATCTTAAAAGAGTTGGAGATAGGAATTTTAAGTATACTCAGATAAACAATCAAATAATATAGTTCTCAATAGGGGTATCAGAACAGTGTAATTACAAAGGAGAACTATCAGTCTCCGTGGCACCTCAATTGTTCGTGACACTGCAAACATTTAGAATGAATTCTGCACTACTTTACCTTCAGGAAGTCTTAACTTTATAATCTATAAAATAGATTCGCTCTATAATACAAAAAAACTCAGAAGTTATCAGCAAAATGCTCAAAGTAAATATGTACTATAGTTGAAATTTAGCAATGCCTAATGGAGCAAAAATACTTCACTGAAAATTGAAATACCTAATGGAGCACAAATAGTGTACTATACAAAGTTAATTTTTAGCCCCTGAATTAAATATATAATTCACGCGTCAATAATCCAACCACAGTGCTGGGAGCTTTGTTATGCAAACTAAAATGAAAACCGTCAACGTCAGTATATAGCTTAAACTCTTAATTTATGCGCCAAAAGATCCTTCTTTATGAAATGCTGCCTACATGAATAACAAACACGAATATAAAAATGAGGCCTACAGATACACGCCTTACTTTTCAACTGAATTAACATCTTTAATAATGAAAGATAAACCCTGTTGTCTGGATTAATTAATATTAGCTTTGTCATGAAGGCTGTTTTATCCGGGAGATTAAGGGGATAAAAAGATTCACTTTAAAAAATTCAATAATAATATAATAATAATAATAATAATAATAATAATAATAATAATGATAATAATAATAATAATGATAATAATAATAATAATAATAATAATAATAATAAAATAAATAATAATAATAATAATAATAATAATAATAATAATAATAATAATAATAATAATACAATTAGCGTTTCAGCGGTATTCAGCTTATATAGACTTATCTATTTTCATTATTATATCAGCAGGTGATTTCCTTGTTCTTTGGTAATTTATTACATAAACTACCTGGTGATGAGAAGAAAATTACAATAAAAACAGGCATGATTGTGCAATTTAATGCTGTTGAAACAGCAATTGTTTTTAATAACAGAACTAAGAGTGGGACTCCTTTCGTAACATAATAATAATAATAATAATAATAATAATAATAATAATAATAATAATAATAATAATAATAATAATAATAATAATAATAATAATAATAGGTGATGAAGAATAGTAAGAGAAGGAAAACCAACCTAAGCAAGGCATGAATTGGCTATAAGAAAGCCTTCGACATGACAACACACACATGGCTAATAGAATACCTAAAAATATATGGGGCAAAGGAAAACACCATCAGTTTCCTAAGAAATAATGCGTAACTGGAATACAATACTTACAAGCTCTGGAGTAAGACAATCAGGATAACATCAGGAGAGGGATCTTCCCGGGCGACTCACTGTCCCCACTACTCTTCGTAGTAGCAATGATCCCAATGACAAAAGTACTGCAGAAGATGCATGCTGGGTACCAACTCAAGAAAAGAGGCAACAGAACTAACCATCTGATGTTCATGGACAACATAAAGCTGAATGGTAAGAGCATCAAGGAAATAGATACCCTAATCTAGACTGTAAGGATTGTAACCGAGGACATCAGGATGGAGTTTGGAATAGAAAAATGCGCCTTAGTCAACATACAAAAGGGCAAAGTAACAAAGACTGAAGGGATAAAGTTACCTGATGGGAACATCAAACACATAGATGAGACAGGATACAAATACCTGGGAATAATGGAAGGAGAGAATATGAAACACCAACAGATGGAGATGGAGGACACTATCAGGAAAGAATACATGCAGAGACTTAAGACAATACTCAAGTCAAAACTCAACGCCTCCGCAACATAGACCAGATAACTAGGAAGCATATGGCAATACACAAAACACTACACACAAAAGCAAATACGGACAGACTATACATAACACAAAAGGAAGGAGGGAGAGGACTACTAAGTATAGAGGACTGTGTCAACATCGAGAACAAAGCAGTGGGACACTATCTGAAAACCAGTGAAGAAATATACAGAGACAGGAGACTGACAAACAGAACAAAGGAATGGCACAGCAAACCAATGCACGGACAATACATGAGACAGACTAAAGAACTGGCCAGCGATGAAACATGGCAATAGTTACAGAGAGCAGAGCTCAAGAAGGAAACAAAAGGAATGATTACAGCGGCACAAGATCAGGCCCTAAGAACCAGATATGTTTAAAGAACGATAGATGGAAATAACATCATCACCCATATGCAGGATGTGCAGTATGAAAAAACGAGAACCATAAACCACATAGCAAGCGAAATGTTCCCGCAAAGGAGGCATGATTCAGTGGCAAAAGTCCTCCACTGGAGCCTTCCTGTGCAAGAAACACCCGCTACCTTGCAGTAATAAATGGTACGAGCACCAACCCGAAGGAGTAATAGAAAACGATCATGCAAAGATCGTCTGGGACTATGGTATCAGAAAAGATATGGTGATACGTGCAAATAGAGCAGACGTGACGTTGATTGACAAAATCAAGAAGAAAGTATCACTCACTGATGTCGAAATACAATTGGACACCAGAATTGAAGAGAAAGACCTTAAAAAAAAAGAAATAAGAAGGATATGGGACTTCACAGTGGCACGATTCCAAGATCCCTGAAAAGGAATCTGGAAAAACTAGAGGCTGATGTAGCGCCAAGACTAATGCAAAAGTGTGGTGCTACTGGAAACAGCGCACATAGTAAATGATGGATGCAACCCGGAATAATGAAATAAATAAATAAATAGATAAGTAAGTAAGTAAGTAAGTAAGTAAGTAAGTAAGTAAGTAAGTAAGTAAGTAAGTAAGTAAGTAAGTAAGTAAATAATAATAATAATAATAATAATAATAATAATAATAATAATAATAATAATAATAATAATAATACTGTTAAAAAGGATGGCAGAATTAAGCGAGTAGATTTTATATATTGTTTTTTCTATTTTCCTTACAATTTCGCTACTCAGGCTCAGCGATGTTTCTGAGTAACTGAAGAGACGAGTGTGGTCTACCGTTACACATTCCCCGTCCGAGGATGCCTCGGCAAATACGTCGGTATGACCTCCATGCGTTTCTCCAAGCGAATCTCCTGCCACGCCCAAGAAGGAGCCATATTCAACCACGCAAGGACTGCTCATAAACAAACGGTAGAAGAAATGATATTATCCCTAATATCACCATAATCGATCAAACAACGGATCCCCGACGTCTGCGCCTCCTAGAAGCCCTCCATATAGGCAAGGAGAAACCAAACTTGAATATCACTCAAGAAACGTTTCTCCTTCCCACCGCCGCCCGGAGAGCAGCGAGCGACCCTCCCCCCGACGATGCCAGATAATCAGGAACCCCCACAGGATGATACGATTCCTGCTACAGACGGAATTCCTGACGTTCATCCCCAGGCACGCTACTGTGGCGCTCGCACAAGAGAATCCCCGAGACCTTCGAGACGAGATCCACGGCTTCGCCCAAGACCGGCCCGACCAATGAGAATGCAACTCTAGGTCGAGCCGCTATAAATACCGTTCCGCAAACTTTCTTGCTACAATCACTTCAACCGACTCGTCAGAAGATGACCTACGAGAAGGTCGAAACGTCACGTGATACCAGCTATACAGCACCAATACCAGCCCTTAAACTAAGAACGACCCCGGCCCGAACGGACTACGCCTACGGAATAATACCAGCACTGACGACGACCCCTGCTTGACCTGGACCGATATATTGTTCTAATAAAAGATTCCTTCAGCATTTATAATTTTTTGAAAATTCCCAATATGAATATAGGCCAGTTGCTCAGAAACATCGCTGAGCCTGAGAAGCGAATTGTAAGGAAAATAGAAAAAAACAATATATAAAATCAACTCGCTTAATTCTGCAATCCTTTTTAACAGCATTTGCCTAAAAGAGGGTTCTTCCTACCAAAATAATAACAATAATACAATTAGCGTTTCAGCGGTATTCAGCTTATATAGCCTTCACTATTTTCATTATTATAATCAGCAGGTTGATTCCTTCCTGTTCTTTGGTAATTTATTGAATCAGCTACCTGGTGATGGGAAGAAAACAATTAACAATCAGAAAAGATTTCGTAATTTCAATGGCTGTTGAAAAAGCAATTATTTTGAATAGCACAGAACTAAAAGTGGGACTACTTTCGCAATAATAATAATAATAATAATAATATCTTTTAAGAATAGTTGCCCAAGAAACATTCCTCAAATGAAATAGACATGACGAGTCACAATTCCTCATAAATAGATATGCCAAACCCCCCTACTAAAATTTAAGTAACTGCCACGAATAACACATTTTTTCCTAAGTTAATGAATGCTAGAAAGTCATATGATTAAAAAAACATGCCATTTTTTCTATGCTGTCACTCATTTACTTCATGTAATTTTCATTTTCGAATTTCAATTTAAAATTTATTACGTTTGAAATAGGGGTGATAAGGGAAATGTGTTACAATAATAAAGTTACCTGCTGTAAATAGAGGAAGAGATGGCTTTCCATAGCACGAAACGCATCTCAGCGTTCCTCTTACCTCATCAAGCGTCTCATTAGAACTAAATGGTTAAGTAGAGAAATCGAAATGAAAATAATAAGCTCAAGGATTTAACTTGATACTGACATACGTTTTTCAGACCTCTCGTCTCTTCTATAGTCTCTCTTGAATGTGTATCATCCCCGCTGAAGAGAAAGTGAGATGTATCGTTCCTCCTTGGTGATACATACTCAGAGACTTAGTTTCAGGGTTATATAATCATTATAATTTAAGTGCTTTATGTTCGTAGGACGATATCCCATACAAATGCAGGTTAAAAGATTAGGTTTTTCAGAGGAATTAAAACTGTAAATGACTAACTACTTGTTAAAGACTTAAAGGGATAGAATGCTCATTTTATTATGTGTTATTGGGCCACTGAAACTTTCGAATGTAATAATGCATATAGCATATGTTCTCTCTGAAAGTTATGAACGTTATAACTAACAATTGAATATTCATAAAAAGTCAATGATTCTTCTTGATTTATTTGCTTCACAAAATAAATAACCAAGATTAAAAGAAGCACAGTTTCCAACTAAGATTATAAAAATTGATTTTACGTTCCATAACATTCGAGAACACACTTTATGCTATAAAGTCGATATTCCATTCAAATGCAGGTTTAAAGTTCAGGGTTCAGAGGAATTGAAACTGTAAAAGACCAACTATTCGTTAAAGGCTTTCGGGATAGAATGCCCATTTTATTATATGTTATGATGCGACTGAAACGTTCGAACTTAATAATGCATATTACATATGTTCTCTCTGAAAATGATGACCGCTGTAACTAACTGGAAAAAAAAATTCACAGAAGCAAATGATCCTCCTCGATTCACTTGCTCTACAAAATATATGTATATTTTTTGTGTGTGAATCAGTAAAAGAAGGCCAGTTTCCAACAAAGACCATAAATATTATTATACTTTCCATAATCTTTGAGTACATATAACGGACTTCTTGAATGAAAGCTTCCAAGCAAGTGACCAAACAACATATTTTCATAACATTCAAGAGCACAGTAGTGTTATAAGAAATACAAGTTACTGAGAAGATAAACGGAGGTACATATTCCCCATAACAATAGACGAAAAACACTGTACAAAAGCGAACAATTGAAAAGTATTACGCATTTTATAGTCTCTGTGGATGCGAATTAATCTCCCTTTTCCCATACCGAAAAGAAACTAGTCTCTTTTAAATGCTTTTCGGGAATGTTGCTATAAACGTTTCATATAGCCGTTTTCCATATGGGGGACTTTCACTGTTGTTCGCATTCATCTTCAACATATTTGAAAAATATGACAATAATTGCTCCACCATGGAAATTGTGTTCTCATTTGTATTTTCGTATGTCTGTGAGCAGGATTATCTAAAGAAAATAGTTGTAGAGGCTTACGAAGATTTTGTCGCTCGGAACCTCTTCTGGGCGATATATGATTACGCCGTTTTAGTAAAAATTTCTGTGAGGTAGATCACGAAATTTGTCGAAGATTTGCGATCGGTTTAAAAAAACGTCATTTTTTGTTGTTGTTTCCATACAAACATTTTGTTTTTTCCTTCCTCAAAGAGAAGTCTCTAAAAAAAAAAAACAAATCTCATAAGACTTCTTCAAGATCCGAAAAGTTAATATTTATCGAAGCTATTATATAATTATAGTCATATACATACTTCTTCACCTTCTTTCCCACCGTTATCCCTACATTAAGGGTGGGTTGCCTGATGCGCATTCCTCCACTGCTTGTAATAAAGGCATTATCCGCTACAAAAATGTCACCCATAATCATAGGAACACTACGCACGATCCCAAGACTTCTGAAAAGGTACCTGGAAGAAGTAAATGCCGAAAGTAGCTCCAGGACCTCATGCAGAACAGTGTAGTCCATGAGCCAGACACTCAAATTTTGGATTTGACTACCACCACGGGGGACTAATAGCCATTGTGTTTTTTAGTTAGCTTAGTGTCTGAGGTACATGAAAACATGTGATGGAAATTTCAGAAAGTCAGCTTAATACCCTTATGGCGGCCATCTTTAAAGATGGCCGCCGTTTTTACCAAAATTGGCCAGATGTCAGAAATTTGCCTCCTGCCTTCCATAATTTTGTTTCAGACCAAATCCAATTGTTTGATATTATAGTATACAGATTATCAAGGAGAAATACATACTTTTGGGTGAATTTTTAATTTAATTTATTTTTAAATCATAAAAAATATGAGAAAAAATCACAAATTTTTGCATTTTTTCAACTTTTTTTTTTTTCATTTTCCTTGTAATTGTCCATAAGTTTAGTTCTTACTTAAGTATTACCTGACTCTTAGCCTTATAAAGTACCTCCTTGTAAAAATATCTGCTAATCCACATGACATATTTACATACAAATGACAAGTGCAATCTGATTCAGATATTCCCCTCCATCTACGACATTGAATTATATATATACTTGCATATATTATGGCAAACATACTGTCCCTAGTAAATTGTTTTATGTTTTGAGTAAAATTCAACATATTATAAACTTATTATGGCATATTAAAAACACACATTACATATAATGAAATGGGTGTGTCTTTTTGTACCTGATCCACAATTTGATATTCAGTCCTCATCACTTTCGGAATCCGCAGAATCTAGTTCCATTTTTCTTCTTCATCAACCATGTTGGAACATGCTGTAAGCTTACAAGCTGCTGTGCATTTAAGTCCATTCATAATGCATGAGCAGTTTTGCTGGTTGACACTGTCTGGAACATTTGCAGGACATTAAACTGAGGACAACTTCTGGGGCTGGCATAATCGTCATCCACTGAATCAGCATTTGGATTTGGAATACAAGGGAAGTTTTCAAGGCTATTCCTCCAAATGGCTGACTGGTAATTAGCACGAAGTGTGTGCTGGTACAAAGTGTTCTGGCAAGGTGGTAACTGGCCTGATTCAACATCCCCTTGGCGGCTCTGAAACATTTCGTACCTTAGTTGATTAACTTTCAGACACTGTGTTGCGCGAATACAATTTACATGTGAATTCTTCAATGAGTTCAAATATTGCACCAGAAAAGCTGCCAACTGAACCAAGTTTCAGAGAAAGCCACTTGATATTTCTGGTTTTGAATGATTAGTTTTAATGCCTTATTCAGCTTGCCTTGTCCAGCCAAGCACTTATAGTGTCGCATCCAGTCCATGCATGAAGGCCCAATAACGCATTTCTCACACCATCCCCAATAGCACTACTCAATTTGCTGGTGTCGACCAGTCTGATGCGCAGTTTAGTGCCCCTTCTTATGAATATTTGACTCTTTATCAGATGGCTTAGAGCAAGACAAATGATTAAAACATCTGTGTCATCTGATATTAATAGCAGTGAGTTGAATTCTTCTCCTGCATGCTTAGCATGTAGAAGCAAACGAGTATCAGCTTCTTCTTGACTTGATGCCAGTTCTTCAACTATTTGACAGTCATGCTGGGTGAGTTTCAGACATTTGTTTCCAAATGTTACAAACATGACTTTCTTTCCAAGTTTCACTTTTCTCTGGATCTTTCCAGCTTTCATCCAGGAATGCAGTCAGGTTGTTCTTGCTTTCTGTACAAGTGAGCAGCCACCTCCAATTCTTTATCTTATGGCCTGGTCTAATCTGCTGAAATGCTATACCCATCTGTGAACCATGTCCATGGCTTTCCCGTTCAGCAGTCTTGATTGATTGGTATCTATAGATATCAAACACTATATCACTTCTTTTACTTTTTTTGGCTTGCATAAAAAAAATCTGGCTAAGCACTTATCTGATAACTCATCAAAAGTATGATTCTCTCCTTGGGTCTTTTGAATGAGAGCCATGGCATCAATAATTGTAGCATGAGGCTCACTTATTTCTTCTGCTGGATGTACTTTTCCTTCCAAATGCTTCCCCAAAACAAAACAGCCTTATTGCTTTTCTTCATAGTGCCATCAGCATTAGCTAGTGCCCAAGGTAGAGGACCAAGCGGGTGACTGAAAACATCTAACATGTCCAACTTACGGTTCTGTGCTATCAGAAGCATGTTACCAAAACCCACCGCGATCTGCCTTGAGCATTACTTCAGTCTTTCACATTTTATTTCATGGCGTAAAAACTGGACAATCTTGACTATTAAACAATCAAAGTCATCATTTTGGGTATATGCCTGAAGTTTGTTCTTTAACAGTACATTTTCATTAATGACTGATTCCTACGACAAATTGTCAGGTCTCAGATAGACCAGCGAGATATGGTGAAGAAATGTAACGCCTCTCCAAACTCAGCCTCAAGTTTACGGCGTAGATGGTTCTTTGTGGCATCCGTACCTTCATATATTCGTTTCTGGTTGATGTGAGCTCAGTTAAGGGAAGAATTCCTGTTTATTGAAAAGATCATTTCGAATAAATTCACTCAAAATTTCATAGCTGCTTTCTCCACTTTCTGGTAAGGATCCTCTTCCTGCTGGTTGTCATCACTCTTTTCAGGTTTAGTACGAGTGTAGCCTTTGTAACAGGATTTATGATAGTGTGCCTCTGCTGCAACAATGTCTCTTGATGTGATAGCAGGATTCTTTCATCCATACGTTGAGTAGCAATGTCCCTAATTCTTTTATCAGCTCTTAGCTCAACTGCTGGTTTTAATGGCTCCCCTGGTATTTGTATGTTTCACATATTTTGATGTTTTCAAACAGCATATGCACACCTTATCATACACTGTAGATTGTCGGGATGATTGCCTAGGCATGAAGGCATCATCTTCTTTGAGTTCCAAACTTTCTTGGTTTCTTAGCTTATCCAGGGCCTTTTTATGAGTGAAATTAGATCTGCATTTTCTGTGATATAGTACACTTGATAAAGCTTTTGGGAATTCTT